>NW_020185337.1:21916510-21917837 GCF_003031525.2 Neophocaena asiaeorientalis asiaeorientalis | reverse complement strand
GGGGGGGGGAACCCTGCTCACCTGGAGGGATCCCACTCACCTGGGGGGATGCAAATGCCTGCATGCCATTTGTTCCTCCCTTTCATTCCCCTTTACCATCCTCATCCTACTCACCCCGAAGTAGGCTGCTTCCACCACATCACCACTCCTCCTCCTCAATCTAGGTCCCTTTCCAGTACATCACTGGCGTCACTGTGACTACTCTTACGAGTTGTTCTTCATCAAGCCTATTTGATTTAGCAAAGGCTGTTCTACATTATTTTTTTTACAGTGGAATCTTCTTTTTTTTCCTTAAAGGAATGTTATATAGAACCCCAACCCTCTGGTTAAAGATGGGCTAACGGGAACACAATTGCCTTGATCTGTCCTCGGCAGCCTCTTTGGCACCCAGAGGCTCAGCAAGGCAGTTTGAAAACAGGGGTGCACGGAACAGAGTTAAGCTCCTTGGAAGGATATGCATGTTTCCTTCACAATGTCTTTTTAAAAAATATTCTAGTTATCCATCTATGCAAACCTTCTAACCCAGTCACACAGTTCACAAAGAGTTCCCGGGTGCACAGTGGCATTCCCTAGTCCCCTGCCTGGGCCCTGCCTTGAGGGCCTGGATGCAGGCCGTGCATCTCTGCCAGGCTAACTTCTCCTTTTCTCAGCCCCAATCCCACCTCTCAAGGGGTTCCTGGATTATGTCAGCTCTCAGCAATTTTTCTTTCTCCAAATTCCTGTAGTATTCCTCTTCTTAAACTTACCCTGTGCTATCTTGAACATTCATCTTTTCGGGTATACATTTGATTTCTTCCACTAGAAAACAGGCCACTTAAGGGAAGAATCAAGTCTTCTATCACTTTATCCCCAGCTCCCGGTATAATATACGGCTCATAGGATTTGCTTAGTGGGTGTATTTTGACGATAACCCACAGTAAGAAATAATAACTATAGGTCCATCGATCTCACTTTCATTAATAGAAGTCTATGTTAAATATTCTGTCTTTGAAAATGTTCCTCCAGAGCAGTGCTTTTAACTTCAGAGAGCCAGCCACTATGACTTTAATTACAATCATTACTTTTTTCTCCAATTACCGTTAAGCCTACAACTAACTTTTCTGACTCTCTTTCATTAAATTACTCTGGAAATAGATTTGGGGAATAACCACAGATGTCTGTGACTGGGGGGGTTCTTCATCTAGACTAGAAATAGTGTTTTAGTCCATCCCCAGACATTTTAGCAAAGTCACACTTAAATCATAGTCAAAAGATTACAAGAAACTTACTTGTATTAGTATCTAAGTCAAATGGTGTCACTTCTGTTTTAAACCACTTAGCGTGTTTT
>NW_020185337.1:21903691-21916248 GCF_003031525.2 Neophocaena asiaeorientalis asiaeorientalis | reverse complement strand
CCCACTACCCGCCCCCACGCCCCCAGCAGCATTCAGCTCTCAGTTCCCTGGAGCCCTGCTGGCATGCTGCCTGGATGGCCTTCCCTGCTCTTTCCTTGATCAGTTCCTGTCATGCTTGAGCCTCAGTCAGCCTGTCATTTCCTTAAGAGAGTCCTTCTCTGATCTCCCAGCATAGGTAAACCTTCCACATTATAAGCTCCTACATTCCTTATCACAATTGTAATTAACTGTGAAATAGCTTTCGTGTCTGTTATTCCCATCAGGTTGTAAGCTCTAGATGTCAGAGACCCTACAGATCTTATGCATGTAATAGTTTCAGTGCCTGATGCATTATAAACGCCTGAGTGAATAAATGAACGAACATTTTATGAATGACTATTTCACAAAACTTTTGGAGGAACAAACCATTACAATATTATTTACATCCAGAGCTTAATCCTCCTTCTCGTCCTGCCCTGAATGTACACAGGAGGTGTTCTCTGGGTCACGTGATTCACACGAAACATACATGTTTTATAAAATAACTTCAACTTTCATAAAAATAAGCCCCCAAAACCAAGCATTATGCAACAAAAACACCACTTGCTCCCAAACAGAATCCAAGCAACTTAAATGACTGGGTATAATAGGAAAATCCAAAATATTTGTTTTGTTTAACATTGTCTTATTTGTGCATACTAGCCTGGATAGTTACATCATTCTTTTAAATTTTAGGTTATTTTGAAAATTGTATCCAGTCGGGTAAAAAGTACAAACAAGCAGTTTCATAGCTATGGATTGTCTACACACTGAAAACTTTTAGTACACAATTATCACCAAAGTTAATATGGTCTCCTTCCCCGAAGGCCCCAGCAACCCCGCAGACATGTCCGTGACTTGTTTCTGTGCCCTTTCAGTCTCGAATTATCCTGCCGAGTCAGATAACTGGAGAACAAATTAGCACCAACTGCAGAGGAAATTTTTCTGATACAAAAATCTGACCTTAAACCCCCCAAGCCCTGAATATCCTCTGTCAGAGTGCTAACAGTTCACCAGATTTGCACTGAAGAGTCTAAGGTTTCACGCTCTCACTCATGTTTCCTCCACAATCCTTGTCTTACCGAGAGTAGGGAGAGGACTCAATTGGTTTGTCAGTTTTTTGACCAGGATAAGTCATTATTCAGTTGAAAGAAGGGGGAGGGAAATCTAACTGTATTCTGGAACAGCATTCAAACCCATGGATACTTGTGCATTGTTCTTCCCAGCCCTTTGCTCGTTTTATCACCCTGTATCCAATTGGACAAACAACAGTATGAATAAAGGTTATGTTTTGAGGGTAGGTGACACACACACACACGTAATTCACAGCAGGAGGAGATATAGTTGGATGTAATCAAGTCTTTCTCTGGAGTGACTGACCTGCATGCTTTTAAATGATCAGACCCATCATGGTAGGTGGCAGGAGGCTTCTGAAGGAATCCTGCATCCTCCACAGGCTTGCCACCTTCTTTGACCGCCAGCATTTCAATGCTGGAACCTGTCTCTGAAAACATTCTCTTGATTGTTTCATTTTGCCCAGGACTGTGCAAGAGCCGAGGATCCCTGTGGTGGTACCTGCCTCTGCTTTCCTCATCCTTCCTTGACGGTCTCTTAATGTCAGAGGACCGTCTTGGCAGGCAAACACTGCATCCTTGGTATGTTGGGCCTTTTCCTCTGCGGAGATTTGAAGAGTAGCTCTCACACTCGGTCAGCTCCGGGTGCTTTTTATCTCTGGATCCTAAATGTACTGGATGGATTTCATTAGGAGCGGAAGATTCATCCAAGATTCCACTTGGCTTCTTATTTCTCCTTCTCCGAGACAGGCGGAACTTCACTTGGGCTCTTCGTTTTGCCTGAATCCAGTGACTCTCATTGGTGGACGATGAATCTGAAGAATCTGTGTCAGTCTCACTCCATCGGTGGCTGGGGATTTGGAGGTGAAAATCCTTGCTTCTCCCTTTCACTTGTTCTTCTGTGCGCTCATACCTCAGAGCAGCCCTCCTCTTCCTCCTAGGCCTCTGTTTTACTGATTTCTTACCAGACTCCTTCCTAGCAGGGCTCAGCACCATGACAGGGGTGCTTTGCTCAAATGAGGCTTCTGACATGTCATGTAAGATGGCAGATCTAGACAAAGCAGCAGGCGAAGGATGGAGAATGGGAATGGAGAGGAAAGCCATGGGAAAACAGAGAGAGAGAGCGATGAAAATGACAGCACGGACCCAAAGTTGGTAAATAAAGATCAAATGAGGGAAATGCACTAAGGGAGAAAAATTAGGCTGGTATAAATTATCCACGGACAATGTAAGGCAGAGGCAAGAGTCACACAGTCTCAGCAAACACAGCAAGAGTACAAAGCAATGGTCTAAAAACACACCAAATGGGATCATTTGCTGGGCACTTACCTGCAGATGTCCTGAGTGGATGGACAGACAGACAACCTTGACTGGCTCCTGGGAGCTGTCCCTGTGGTCGGGCTGCTCGCCTGGAGAAACAAGTTAGATAATTTGGCATCTTGGTTAAGGTAATACATGGTCGATATCTTGCTTTTTTTCCACATATTTAAAAAATTACAACAAATGTGGCTGCCGGTCATGTTGCTCGTAAGGCAGCTCACAGGATATAGGAAGTCGGAGGGCCGGTTTTGCAAAAGTAAAACTGATTTGAGGAACTTGGAACAGCTGAGATGCTGTACCACTTTGCTGTTTCTTCATTTGTGAGAGAGGAAGATGATTCCAGAAGTTTCTATTCTATTTACTGTAAACTTTTGAGGGGAATGGTTCAATTTGCCTTGGGAACAAATAGGCAACCCTTGAATAGCCTATGATAGAAAGGACACAATGCCTATTATGTGACCAGGATGATAATAATCCGGGAAGCTTAAATAATCAAATAGCCCTTAGATTGCTAGATACTGCCTGGGGTTAACATTGTCACTTTAAGGCCCCATGAGATGATATATTTAAAAACACTTCATAATATTTAAAAGCCTGCAGTGATTATTATTACTTCATCATTGACACTAATAAAATCTACCCATTGCAACATTATTGAACCTTCGTATCTTTTAACCTAAGATAAGAGAGCCTGAAATTATGCAGATTGTTGGCACAAATCTGAGTCCATTTCATGAAACTCCTATCTTTGAAACACAACATTTTCTTCACTATTTTGACTTATTTAACTGTTGTATTTAGTACAGACAATAATGACAAATCAAAAGCTCGACTGTATTGAGAATTTACTGTGCATAAGGCATGGGGCTGTGGTTTATCTACTCTCCCTTTAATCCTTACAATAATCTCACAAAACAGAAATACTAGTAACTAACAGTTTTGAGGGAATATTATGTGCCAGTCACTGTCCTAAGTAATTTTCATATGTTCATTCATCAATACTCACAAGAAACACATGTGGCGCACACTAGAATTATTTCCATGTTACAGATGAGGAAACTGAGGAATTGGTGCTGCTCTGTGCTAGCAGGTGGTAGAGCAGGGCTTTGGGTTAGAAATCCTGCTGCTCTATCTGCTCTCATTCCCACCTAGAAAGGCACCCCTCTCCTTTACATAGAGGTAACTGCGGGAGTCCCAGGTCCAGATTTAGGCCATTCTGACTGCACAGATGAAGTTGCCACAAAGAAAATAATAGTAAAGGTAGAAAGATTAACCCCAAATTTCAAAGCAGTTCTAAAACTCTCCATATTAAAGATATATACATAGAAATCAACTACAAGAAAAAACTGCAAAAAAAATTTTAAAAAACACCTAAATATGTGGAGGCTACACAATATGCTACTAAACAACCAAGGTATCACTGAAGAAATCAAAGAGGAAATAAAAAATACCTGGAGAAAAATATGGAAACACAATCATTCAAAATCTCTGGGACTCAGCAAAAGCAATTCTAAGAGGAAAGTTTATAGCAATACAAGCCTACCTCGGGAAACAAGAAAAATCTCAAGTAAACAACTTATCCTTGGGCTTCCCTGGTGGTGCAGTGGTTGAGAGTCCACCTGCCGATGCAGGGGACACGGGTTCGTGCCCCGGTCCGGGAAGATCCCACGTGCCGCGGAGCGGCTGGGCCCGTGAGCCATAGCCGCTGAGCCTGCGTGTCCGGAGCCTGTGCTCCACAATGGGAGAGGCCACAACAGTGAGAGGCCCACATATCGCAAAAAAAACAAAACAAAAACAAACAAAAAAAACAAAACTTATCCTTACACCTAAAGGAACTAGATAAAGAAGAACAAACAAAAGCCAAAGTTAGTAGAAGGAACGATATAATAAAGATCAGAGCAGAAATAAACAAACTAGAGACTAAAAAAAAAAAAAAGAGAGAGAAAAAAATAGAAAAGATCAATGAAACTAACAGCTGGTTCTTTGGAAAGATAAGCATAATTGATAAACCTTTAGCCAGACTCATCAAGAAAAAAAGAGAGAGGGCCCAAATCAATAAAACGAGAAATGGAAAAGGTAAATTACAACCAACCCCACAAAAATACAGAAGAGCGTAAGAGACTACTATGAACAACTATATGCCATGAAAATGGACAACCTAGAAGAAATGGGCAAATTCTTAGAAATGTACAATCTCCCAAGACTGAACCAGGAAGAAATAGATAATATGAACAGACCGACTACCAGTAATGAAATTGAATCCATAGTTAAAAAACTCCCAACAAACAAAAGTTGAAGATCAGATGGCTTCACAAGTGAATTCTACCAAACATTTAGAGAAGAGTTAATACCTATCCTTCTCAAACTATTCCAAAGAAATTGCAGGGGAGGGAACACTTCCACACTCTTTCCATGAGTTCAGCCTCACCCCGATACCTAAACCAGACAAAGATATCACACAAATAAGAAAATTCAGGCCAATATCACTGATGAGCACAGATGCAAAAATCCTCAGCAACAATACTAGCAAACTGAATCCAACAGTACATTAAAAGAATCATACACCATGATCAAGTGGGATTTGTCCCACTTCTTTCCCAGAGTTCAGCCTCACCCCGATACCTAAACCAGACAAAGATATCACACAAATAAGAAAATTCAGGCCAATATCACTGATGAGCACAGATGCAAAAATCCTCAGCAACAATACTAGCAAACTGAATCCAACAGTACATTAAAAGAATCATACACCATGATCAAGTGGGATTTGTCCCACAGATGCAAGGATTTTTCAATATCTGCAAATCAATCAATGTGATACACCACATTAACAAATTGAAGAATAAAAATCATATGATCATTATCAATAGATACAGAAAAGCTTTTGACAAAATTCAACATCCATTTATGACAAAAACTCTCCAGAAAATGGGCATAAATGGGAATATACCTCGACATAATGAAGGCCATATATGACAAACCCATAGCTAACATCACACTCAATGGTGAAAAGCTGAAAGCATTTCCTCTAAGATCAGTAACAAGACAAGGATGTCCACTCTTGTTATGTTTATTTAACATAGCTTTGGAAGTCCTAGCTTCTGCAATCAGAGAAAAAAATAATAAAAGGAATCCAAATTTAAAAGAAAGAAGTAATACTGTCACTGTTTGCAGATGACATGATACCATACACAGAAGATCCTAAAGACAACACCAGAAAACTAATAGAGCTAATCAATGAATTCAGTAAAGTTTCAGGATACAAAATTAATATACAGAAATCTGTTGCATTTCTGTATTAATAATGAACTATGAGAAGGAGAAATTAAGGAAACAATCCCATTTACCATCACCTTGAAAAGAATAAAAACTGGAATAAAACTACCTAGGAATAAAGCTACCTAAGGATGTAAAAGACCTTTACTTGGAAAACTATAAGACACTAATGAAAGAAATTGAGGACGACACAAACAGATGAAAGATATACCACATTCATGTACTGGAAGAATTAATATTGTTAAGATGACCATACTACCCAAGGCAATCTACAGATTCAGTGAAACCCCTATCAAAATACCAAGGGTATTTTTCATAGAACAGGAACAAATAACTTTAAAATGTGTGCGGAAACACAAAAGATCCCCTATAGCCAATAATATCTTCAGAAAGAAGAACAGAGCTGGAGGAGTTAGGTTTCCTGACTTCAGACTATACTACAAAGCTACAGTAATCAAAACAGTATGGTACTGGTACAAAAACAGAAAAATAGATCAATGGAATAGAACAGAGAGTCCAGAAATAAACCCATGCACTTATGATCAATTAACCTATGACAAAAGAGTCAAGAATATACAGTGGAGAAAAGACAGTCTCTTCAATAAGTGGTACTGGGAAAACTGGACAGATACATATAAAGAATGAAATTAGAACATTTCCTCACACCATATACAAAAAAAAAAAAACAAACCTCAAAAAACCCCAAAAACCCCTCAAAATGGATTAAAGGCCCAAACGTAAGACATAAACCATAAGACTCCTAGAGGAAAACATATAACACTCTTTGACATAAATTGTAACAGTTTTTTTTGATGTATCCCCTAAAGCAAAGGAAATAAAAGCAAAAATAAACAAATGGGACCTAATTAAACTTAAAAGCTTTTGCAGAGCAAAGGAAACCATAAGCAAACAAAAAGACAACCTACTGAATTGGAGAAAATATTTGCAAATGATATGACAGATAAGGGGTTGATATGAAACATATAAACAGCTCATGCAACTCAACATCAAAAAACAAACAACCTGATTATAAAAATGGAAAGAGGACCTGAATAGACATTTTTCTAAAGAGGACATTCAGATGGCCAAGAGACACATGAAAAGATGCTCAACATCACTAACCATCAGGAAAATGCAAATCAAAACTGCAATGGTATATCACCTCACACATAGCGAGACGACTATCATCAAAAAGAAAACAAAAGGCAAGTTTTGGAGAGGATGTGGAGAAAAGGGAACACTCCTACACATTGCAGCCATTGTGGAAAACTATATGGAGGTTTCTCAAAACACTAAAAATAGAATTACCACACATGACAGAGCAATTTCACTCTTGGGCATACATCCGAAAAAAACAAAAACACTAATTCGAAAAGATACAGTGTTCACAGCAGCATTATTTACAACTGCCAAGATATGGAAGCAACCTAAGTGTCCATCAACAGATGAACGGATAAAGAAGATAATATTCAATGGAATATTACTCAGTCATAAAAAAAGAAAATTTGCCATTTGCAGAAACATGGATGGACTTGGAGGGTATTACGCTATGTGAAATAAGTCAGAGAAAGATAAATACTGTATGATATCATTTCTATGTAGAATCTGAAAAATAACACAAAATTTTTTTATTGTCGTATTTTTTTATATGGTGAATATAACAAAAAAGAAACAGACTCAGATATAGAAAACAAACTAGTGGTTACCAGTGGGGAGAGGGAACAGGCGAGGGACAAGATAGGGGCAGGGGATTAATAGGTACAAACTACTATGTATAAAGTAAGTATGCTACAAGGATATATTCCACAATGCAGGGAATACAGCCAATATTTTATAATAACTATAAATGGAGTGTAACTTTTAAAAATTGTGAATCACTATGTTGTACACCTGTAACTTACACAATATTGTACATCAAATATACTTCAATTTACAAAAAGTTAAAAAAAAAAAAGATAAAGGTAAATGCAGATGATTGTGGAATCCAGAGGAAAAGAAACTAATTCGAACTCAAAAGGTTAAGAAAACTTCAAGAGGAGGTACGGAAGGCTGAATAATACACCCCTTCACCCCAGCCAAGATGTCAACTTCTTAATCCCTGGAATTTGTGAATCTGTATCCTTACATGACAAAAGGGACTTTGCAGAGGTGATTAAGTTAAGGGCCTTGAGATGGGGAGATGGTCCTGCATTATCCAGGTGGGCCAGGTGTAATCAGGAGGATGCTTCTAAGAGTGAGGCAACAGAGTTAGGGTCAGAGAGAGAAGACATAAGGATGGGAGCAGAGGTTGGAGAGAGGGGGAGATGCTACATTTCTGCATTTGAAGATAAAGCGAGGGGGCTCTGAGTGAAGGAATGCAGGCAGCCTCTAGAAGCTAGAAAAGGCTACAAAATGAGCTCTCTCTAGAGGGTCCAGAAAAAATGCAGTCTTGCTGATATCTGGATTGTAGCCCAGTGAGACCCATGTTTGACTTCTGACCTCTAGAACTATAAGATGATACGTTTGTGTTGTTTTAAGACAAGTTTGTGGTAATTTG
Source organism: Neophocaena asiaeorientalis asiaeorientalis (assembly GCF_003031525.2). Classification (NCBI taxonomy): domain Eukaryota; kingdom Metazoa; phylum Chordata; class Mammalia; order Artiodactyla; family Phocoenidae; genus Neophocaena; species Neophocaena asiaeorientalis. Next base: position 21,908,025 of record NW_020185337.1, on the reverse strand, counting down.
TTATAGCGGTCACAGGAAACTGATATAGGAGGTAACATTTTAGCTAAGCTTAAAGGGAAAGAAGGAGTTATTAAAGAAGAGATTAAAAATATTCTAGGCAGAGGAAGCAGTGTCCTGACAGGGAAGGATGGCATCCTCAATGTGTTCTAACAAACTGATCTACATTTGTGCACTTCTTTTTTAAAAATTTATTTTACTGAAGCATAGTTGACCTATAATGTGTCAATTTCTGCTGCACATCAAAAGTGATTCAGATATACATATATATTCCTTTTTACGTTCTTTTCTATTATGATTTATTGCAGGGTATGGAATATAGTTCCCTGTGCTATATGGTAGGACCTTGTTGTTTATCCATCCTATAATAGTTTGCATCTGCTAATCCCAAACTCCGAATCCTTCCCTCCTTCACCCCCCTCTCCCTTGTCAACCACAGGTCTGTTCTCTATGTCTGAGTCTGTTTCTGTTTCATAGATAAGTTCATTTCTGTCATACTGGAGATTCCACATACATGTGATATTATATGGTATTTGTCTTTCTCTTTTGGACTTCACTTAGTATGATAATCTCTAGGTCCACCCATGTTGCTGCAAATGGCATTATTTCATTCTTTTTTATGCCTGAGCAGTATTCCACTGTATATATGTACCACATCTTCTTGATCCAATCATCTGTCGATGGACATTTAGGTTGTTTCCAAGTCTTGGCTACTGTGAATAGTGCTGCTATGAACATAGGGGTGCATGTATCTTTTTGAATTAGCATTTTGCCTGGATATATGCCCCAGAGTGGGATTGCTGGATCATACAGTAACTCTATTTTTAGATTCTGAGGAACCTCCATACTGTTTTCCCTAGTGGCTGCACCAATTTACATTCTTACCAACAGCGCAGGAGGGTTCCCTTTTCTCCACACCATCTCCAGCATTTGTTATTTGTAACATCTGCCCCCTTCTGACGTTTAACTTTCTGAGTCTTTTCTGTCAACCCATGAACATTGTGTATTTTTAAAGTCTTTGAACATCATCTTTGGACACCAGTCCGTGTTCGATTATCTCCTTCAATATTTGTACTAAAACTCACTTATTTCAAGTTTTCTAATGTAGATCAACTTCATATCTACCCATCAAAAGCACAGCCAGTTTTTGTAAAAACAGAAGCATTTCTGTATTCGACGCAGTGAGCAGTAAGTTTTGTTAGATTGTGTACTGTTTATTTCACGTACACCCATTGAGGTTCATAGGAAGCTGTGCATACAGCAGGCACTGAATAAAAGCCACATGTGTGAAGTTTGCTCCTCATTCTGTTTTTAAAAAAGCAATGCACTAAATGTAAAATAGATAGCTAGTGGGCAGCAGCCGCATAGCCCAGGTAGATCAGCTCGGTGCTTTGTGACCACCTAGAGGGGCGGGATAGGGAGGGTGGGAGGGGGGAAGATGCAAGAGGGCGGGGATATGGGAACATATGTATATGTATAGCTGATTCACTTTGTTATACAGCAGAAACTAACACACCGTTGTAAAGCAATTACACTCCAATAAAGATGTTAAAAAAAAAAAGCAATGCAGCCCCAAAATGACCTTCAACCACTGATGATGTGACTATGAATGTGAACCACGATATGATGAGCATCATAATGGGTATCCATGGCTACTTAATGGTGCGTTAAAACCAATTCCACGAAGTTGCACAGGCAAAGGTGCTGCAATAGACATCATCATGATAAAATAAATTTTATAACCTCACAGGTCTGGGCAAATTCATGTTCTGCAATGGGAAGGTGATTTATCAATTAATAACAACAAAGAACATTAAAAAACATGCAGCTTTGGAGAGAGTTTTGGTCCACCATGACACTAAATCAAAGAACATTTATATCTATAACCCTGAAGGATTTTGAAGGGAACTGAAACTGTTCCTTGCTGCCACTCAAGAGTCTTCAAATAGCTCACATCCGGTGTTAGTCTATACACACTGAGCGGGCAGCTGGGCTACTGCTGGAGCAGATGCTGCCAGTGCCTCCCTGGACCTTCGCCCTACCCTGAGTTCACTTGCCTGTGGACTGGTCCCCACTTGATTTCTCTGCCTGGGTCTTTCCTGGTACCACGTGCACATGCTGGGCTGCACACAGGCACAGCCTGGAAATGTGGGATAAGTTAAACCCCTGGGGACAGTTCTTGGGTTGGAGTCAGTGGATAAGTGCCCTGGCTTATTCCATCTTCCCAGGGGCAGTTCTGAGAGGTGGCTACCAGAGTTTCTCAAAAGGTCCTGAGCTGGATCAAGGCCCATTTGTTCACAGGTCATCAACATACTCTTTATTGGCATTTCCCCTTTCTCTGTCTTACTTTTTTCATGCCTTGTGTGCTTCCCAGAAAAACTACCTGCACCTGACAAAGACAGCACCTAAATTGACTGGAATCTATTGAACCAGCTGATGGATATGAAATTAATCTTGTGTCACTTTTGATTCATTTGCTCAGCAAACATGAATAAAGATCTATCATGTAATCAACACAATGCTGAGTTCTGGGAATAAAGAAATGGATGGCATCCTGACAGGGCTTCTTGTTTAGTGGAGAAGAGGTGTAAGTGAACAGGCAATTTTAACACAGTCTAGGGTATCCTGATAGTATAGCAGTGGGAGTTCTGACGAAGGAAGGGCACCTAATGGAGGGGGAAGCAGAGATTTAAAGGAAGTGTCCCAGAGAAGAGAAAACCTCACCTCAAAAGTGTGGTGTGTGTCATGTGGGTGAGGACTGTCCAGACAGGGAGAAGAGTGTGTCAGAGTAGAGTGGGGAGACCATGGCTTGTTATGGGAACCACAGAGCGTTTGGTAATGGCTGGAGGGAAGGTGGTGAGGGAGATAGGAAATGATACAAAGTCAGGAGAAAGAAGTAGATGGAGGTTTTATATGCCACATTGAAATGCGTTGGTTGTATACTCAAATAAATGGAAAGTCACTGAGATAATCAGCAGTAAAGGGAAATGATTAAATCTGGGCACCAGAAAGCTCACTTTGGCAGCTGAGCATTGGAAGGTCCAGAACTAACAATAAATACGGAGAATTAGGATCTGTTATATCCAGGATACAGCGGGGAAGGAGGAAAGGAAGAGTTTAAGCAATACCATCCCAACTGGTTGTTTTATTTTTAAATATGATAAAAATTATTTGAAATATCAGCTGAAAAAAGTAACATGGGGAAATATCTAGGAAAATTCTTTAATAAGAGCTAAGTGAAATCAGAGTACTTTTACCAAATAGCAAACATACTGTGAAGTTTCAGAAATAAGAATATGTGGGTGGCAAAGATACATCATTAAAATAGAAATTTATTTATCTATATATCTATCTTTCTATACCGTTGCATATACCGTTGCATAAAGTTGCATTTCAACTTTTCGGTGGGGAAAGGCTAGGTTATTAAATAAATAGCATGGGCAGAATTACAGGGGAAGATGGCGGAAGAGTAAGACGCGGAGATCACCTTCCTCCCCACAGATACATCAGAAACACATCTACACATGGAACAACTCCTACAGAACACCTACTGAACGCTGGCAGAAGACCTCAGACCTCCCAAACGACAAAACTCCCCCATGTACCTGGGTAGAGCAAAAGAAAAAAGAAAAAACAGAGACAAAAGAATAGGGACGGGACCTGCACCAGTGGGAGGGAGCTGTGAAGGAGGAAAGCTTTCCACACACTAGGAGCCCCTTCGCGGGCGGAGACTGCGGGTGTTGGAGGTGGGGAGCTTCAGAGCCGCGGAGGAGAGCACAGCAACAGGGGTGCGGAGGGCAAAGCGGGGAGATTCCCACACAGAGGATCTGTGCCGACGGGCACTCACCAGCCCGAGAAGCTTGTCTGCTCCCCCGCCAGGGCGGGCGGGGCTGGGAGCTGAGGCTCAGGCTTCGGTCAGAGCGCCTGGAGAGGACTGGGGTTGGCGGCGTGAACACAGCCTGCAGGGGTTAGTGAACCACGGCTAGCCGGGAGGGAGTCTGGGAAAACTCTGGACCTGCCGAAGAGGCAAGAGACTTTTTCTTACCTCTTTGTTTCCTGTTTTTTCCCCTTTTCCTCTTTTTGTGAGTGTGTATGTGTATGCTACTGTGTGAGATTTTGTCTGTATAGCTTTGCTTCCACCATTTGTCCTAGGGTTCTATCCGTCCGTTTTTTTGTTTTGTGTTTATAAAAATTTTTTTTCTTAATAATTATTTTAATAACTTTTTTTTGTTTTTGTTGTTTTCTTGTTTCTTGCGGTACGTGGGCCTCTCACTGTTGTGGCCTCTCCCGCTGTGGAGCACAGGCTCCGGACGCGCAGGCTCAGCGGCCATGGCTCA
>NW_020185337.1:21903353-21903568 GCF_003031525.2 Neophocaena asiaeorientalis asiaeorientalis | reverse complement strand
GCCGCTCCACGGCATGCGGGATCCTCCCGGACCGGGGCACGAACCCGTGTCCCCTGCATCGGCAGACGGACTCCCAACCGCTGCACCACCAGGGAAGCCCTTAATAACTTAATTTTATTTTATTTAATCTTTCTTTCCCTCCCTCCCTCCCTCCCTCCCTCTCTCTCTCTCTTTCTTTCTTCTTTTTCTCACTTTTATTCTGAGCTGTGTGGATG
>NW_020185337.1:21876577-21903343 GCF_003031525.2 Neophocaena asiaeorientalis asiaeorientalis | reverse complement strand
CAAAAAGAATAAAATATCTAGGAATAAACCTACCTAAGGAGACAAAAGACCTGTATGCAGAAAATTATAAGACACTGATGAAAGAAATTAAAGATGATACAAATAGATGGAGAGATATACCATGTTCTTGGATTGGAAGAATCAACATTGTGAAAATGACTCTACTACCCAAAGCAATCTACAGATTCAATGCAATCCCTATCAAACTACCACTGGCATTTTTCACAGAACTAGAACAAAAAATTTCACAATTTGTATGGAAACACAAAAGACCCCGAATAGCCAAAGCAATCTTGAGAACGAAAAACGGAGCTGGAGGAATCAGGCTCCCTGACTTCAGACTATACTATAAAGCTGCTGTAATCAAGGCAGTATGGTACTGGCAGTAAAACAGAAGGATAGATCAATGGAACAGGATAGAAAGCCCAGAGATAAACCCACGCACATATGGTCAGCTTATCTTTGATAAAGGAGGCAGGAATGTACAGTGGAGAAAGGACAGCCTCTTCAGTAAGTGGTGCTGGGGAAACTGGACAGGTACATGTCCAGGGATTAGATCACTCCCTAACACCATACATAAAATAAGCTCAAAATGGTTTAAAGACCTAAATGTAAGGCCAGGAACTATCAAACTCTTAGAGGAGAACATAGGCTGAACACTCTATTACATAAATCACAGCAAGATCCTTTTAGACCCACCTCCTAGAGAAATGGAAATAAAAACAAAAATAAACAGGTGGACCTAATGAAACTTCAAAGCTTTTGCACAGCAAAGGAAACCATAAACAAGACCAAAAGACAACCCTCAGAATGGGAGAAAATATTTGAAAATGAAGCAACTGACAAAGGATTAATCTCCAAAATTTATAAGCAGCTCATGCAGCTCAATAACAAAAAAACAAACAACACAATCCAAAAATGAGCAGAAGACCTAAATAGACATTTCTCCAAAGAAGATATACAGACTGCCAACAAACACATGAAAGAATGCTCAACATTATTAATCATTAGAGAAACTACAATGAGATATCATCTCACACCAGTCAGAATGGCCATCATCAAAAAATCTAGAAACAATACATGCTGGAGAGGGTGTGGAGAAAAGGGAACACTCTTGCACTGCTGGTGGGAATGTCAATTGGTACAGCCACTATGGAGAACAGTATGGAGGTTCCTTAAAAAACTACAAATAGAACTACCATATGACCCAGCAATCCCACTACTGGGCATATACCCTGAGAAAACTATAATTCAAAAAGAGTCATGTACCAAAATGTTCATTGCAGCTCTATTTACAATAGCCTGGAGATGGAAACAACCTAAGTGTCCATCATCAGATGAATGGATAAAGAAGATGTGGCACATATATACAATGGAATATTACTCAGCCATAAAAGGAAATGAAATTGAGCTATTTGTAATGAGGTGGATGGACCTAGAGTCTGTCATACAGAGTTAAGTAAGTCAGAAAGAGAAAGACAAATACTGTATGCTAACACATATATATGGAATTTAGGGGAAAAAAAATGTCATGAAGAACCTAGGGGTAAGACAGGAATAAAGACACAGACCTACTAGAGAATGGACCTGAGGATATGGGGAGGGGGAAGGGTAAGCTGTGACAAAGTGAGAGAGTAGCTTGGACATATATACACTACCAAACGTAAAATAGATAGCTAATGGGAAGCAGCCGCATAGCACAGGGAGATCAGCTCGGTGCTTTGTGACCAGCTAGAGGGGTGGGATAGGGAGGGTGGGAGAGAGGGAGACGCAAGAGGGAAGATATATGGGAAAATATACATATGTATAACTGATTCACTTTGTTATAAAGCAGAAACTAACACACCATTGTAAAGCAATTATACTCCAATAAAGATGTAAAATAAATAAATAGCATGGGCGAAAATGACTATAGTCGTTTAAAGCCTGATCCCTTCCTTACCATTTACACTGAAGTTTATGTGACTGAAAGACTTAAATGTAGTAAAATAAACAATAAAAGTATGAGAAGGAAACATAACTGATATGATATAATATTGTGGAAGGGAATATCTCTCTTAGGATGATATGGAACAAAAATTTCATACAGGAAAAGACAGGTAATCATAATAATTTAAAAAATTGAAACTTCTAATGTATAAAAAGGAAGCACATATACCTACACACCCATACTACCCCAGACAAAAGTCAAAGCCATAAATAATGCCATATTTCATAACATATATGATAGCCAAATAGCTAATTTTCCTAGTATTCAGAGCTCCTGTACAGATCAAGAAAAATAAAATTGATTGCTCTTAGAGGCAAAGGAGTAAAACAGGTAGGTGACATAGAAGGAAGTCCACATTTGCAGAAGAAATTCCAAAAGGCTTGTGTAAAAAAGATGGTCGATCTCAATAAGCAAAGAAATGCTGATTCTGCTAACAATGGCATTTACTTTCACTTATAAGATCAGCACATTCAAAAAAAATTGATAATACCCAGTGTACCTGAGGTGAGGGGACCAAGCATTGCTACGCATTGTTGAAGTAATCATAAATTGGCATGACTAATTTGGAGGGCAATTTGGTAAACTATTAAAATAGAAATTGTCTATGTTACTCAAGTCAGAAATTTTACTCATAGGAATCAACTTTGATAAAATACTTGCACAATTGGCCAAAGATATGTTCATTATAACAAGAAATTGGAAACAACACAAATGTTGTTATTTAAAATGAAATACATAAGCCATTAAAAGAATGAGATGCACACACATACAAACTCACACATACAGACATTTGAAGGATACATTTTTAAGTGAAAAGCTAAGTTTCAAAATTTTATATAGTGGGATCTCATTTGGGTAAATAACACTTTCATGATGTATGTTATCATATGACTAGGACACATTCAGAGGAGTACACATCCAGCCACCAACAGTGATTATCTTTGTAAGGCAGGATTATAACAAATCTTTATTCTTTAGGTTAAATATATCTATAATATTTAAAATCTTTAATTTTAATAAAAGTGAAAAGAACTTTTAAATCATATTAATGATGATGTGATAAATCACAACTATTAAAATCAAGAATCAAGAGTTGTGGGTGTTTTCCTCCAATATTTAAGTGATAAAGTCATGGCTTATTTAGCCTTTCTGAGCTCCACTTTGCTCCTTCAATTAAATGGAGTCAAGACAACATCTATATAAAAGGATTGTTAGGAAGAGAACATGAAATCATTGATCAGATAACTGCTTTTTGAAGGTCTAAGGGTTATAATAGGACACTGATTTTGAAACATTAGAATTTTTTTCTCTCTACATATAACTCAGTGATATCCCCTCTTTCAGAAAGAAGACATGTAACAACAGTCTTAATTCAATGGTTCTCAATCCTGGCTAAAATTTAGAACCACCAGGGAAGTTTTAAGAAAAAATACCTCCTTCCTGTGCCTGATTCCAGAATCTCTGAAGAATGGGGATGAGGGCATAGGACCTGACCATCAGTCTTCTTAAAGCTGTGACTCCATGTATATCGGAAGTTAAAGCTTAGGTTAAAGGGGACACTGTTCTACCTTAAAGTTCATATTAGATTTTTCCCCCTGAGACTCCAGGGGTAATATTCTTGAAATCCTGATTTTTTTTGAGAGAGAGTGAAAATATTTTCTGAATTCCCAAATCAGACTTTTATATATCTAGAGGAGATCTTGGACTTTGGTCATAACTTTACTACAACCTATAGTGTAGGGAGATGAGGGAAGGACTTAAAGGGAATTTACAGTTCGCAGGAATAGGAATCACGCTCTGCTTACCACTACTTGTGCTGAAGGGCAGGACAGGGACAGAAGACCAGGGATGACATTCCAGTGTGTGTCCCTCCCCATTTATCCCCCAACAGTACAATTTGGGGAGACGTGTGAGGACAGAGCAGGGTACGTGGCAGGCTCGCCAGGATAGGCTTGGGGGAAAACCTAGAGCGTGATGGCTCTTCCCTTCCCTGGAAAGACTTGTCTTTCAGATCAGCTTCCGGGTGGCCACGGGCGGTGCCTAGCCCGGCACCTGCTCCGGAGGTGGAGTGACTGGAGGTGGAGTGAGGGTGGGCCTGAGCAGCTCCCCTAGCTCCGCCTGGTGTGGGCCAAGCATCCGGAGGCCTTGTGCTTCTGCGAGTGTGTGAGATGGCCAGCCTCGGGGGTGGTAAGCGAGGGTCACCAGAGTTAAAGCTAACATGACATCACACCAGAAGGCACAGAAAAGACTACCCAGGCAAGAGGCCTGGCAAGGGTGGTGAAAACCCAGACTGGCTGGAGGGTCAGCGTCATGCTCGACTGTAATACAGAGCTGGTCACCAGGTCCACCAGCCAGGGGTTGGTGCTTTAGCAACAGGGCTGGTAAAAACCTGTAGGATAACGGTCTAAATAGAAGCCCCTGCCCCAGTCTATTCTGAAAACTGAAGGGAAAAGAGGAGAAACTTTAAAAGTCTGAATGTGATTAAGCTCTGAATGGGTAGAGACTGAGGTCGTTTTTGAAAAAAAATCCAGCATCTCCCACATCAGAGGTAAAAGGGCTTAAGAGGAAGACAGAGAGACTGAAGTTACTTTCAGAGTCACATGTTTTTTTCCCTATCTTGTGCAAAAATTTACCACACTACACACTTAGGGCCATGTGGGATCCCTAAGAAACTGGGTAGCACACGTCCACACCATTGGCTGATTACAAAACCTGGATGTTTTGATAGAAGAAAGTAATCTTGAAGCTGAGTCTATAATCCCGAGAATTAAAACTGGTGCCTAAAAGGGGAAGCAGGCCAGACTTAAAGCGTAGAAAAGAGCAGGGTGGCAAGTTGTCTCAGTGCTCCTTTTGGGACACCAAGTCTTGGAAGGAAGCAAACATCTTTTCAAAAGGGGAAAATCTAATCTACCCTTGGCAATTCATACCATTCAGAGAGAGGCTTAGAGCAGGGCTAGATCTGCAGGTCACGAAGAGAAGCTGCAGCCAGTGGTGCAGAACCTAGCCTGCCCTGAAAGGCCCTGGAAGGCCAGAGAGTGGAGCCACAGGGGTCTGCAGAGGCCAGACTGAGCCAGCCTGTATGTCCTATTGGAAACAGAGACGGGGCACTGACTGTCAGCAGGGAGGTCATGGCCGGGAATCTCGTTTAAAGTACCAGCTTGTGTTACCCCCCAGTTCTCAAAGGCCACCACTCCCATTGATATAGATTAGATCCAAGGTAAGCCTCGGCAGCAGTCAAGACCAGGGACCGGGAGATGGTAAGTCTGATTCTGAAAGCAAGGATCGTCTCTTGGGGGATGCACAGGGACCATACTGTGAAGGAGCTGAGGACCCATCCTGGTACCCAGGCCATCTAGTAAGATGCAGGCATTCTGGGAGTGGATGGAGAAGCAGACTCAGACAGGTGTCTCTTGTCCCCTGTATCATAGCCCTTCTGTCTATGTCCAATGGCTGCAGCCCTGGTGAACACTCCTTGTGAGAGTCAGCTGGTCTCATAGTGACAGTGACCCACCTCAAGTGAGTGCCACATTGTTTGTACTTCCAACTCCTAATTCCATGGGAACCCACTTGGCCTTACATAATCCTCAAGGCAAGGGAGTTCCTAAGTCCAGGAGTAGCCCTCAAAGACACAGGGGCCAGGAGCTTGTGGATAAATGACCCACCCTCCTATCCCTCAGGTAGAAAATTCTGAGAGACATTTTGGATATTTCTCAGGAGTCCCATTAGAATCAGGCCCCCATAAGTGACTTCAAAATGCACCCTTAACTTGACTTTTTGCCTGTCCTTGTTTTCTGTGCCTTAATCCCTCATTTATGATTTCTGGGATGACCTCTGAAATATACCACCTGCACCAAAAGTCTATTGTCGCCACTACTGCTTTGAGGGGAGCCCAAACTGAGTCATAGCTGGTATCAGAAATAGTGCTGGAAAGCAGACCCACATAGAATTTAGGAGCTGGGTCACTCATGGCTCGACATAACAGGGAACCCTTTGCTGGTGGCAGGTAGGGCAGTGATAACGCCTAGCGAGCTGTAGCATCGCTATTCCTGGGCTGGCCGAGGTGCAGGTGGTGGAAAGCACGCAGTAGCTCTAGCATTTGTACAGGAAGCACCAATGGTAATTACAAGGACACGTAGTTGCCTGGCTCGGTTTCCTGCCTTGGCAGCTTCTATGAAAGAGAATGGTCAGTTCGGCTTGGTCAGAGGTGCTTTGTGTATATCCCAAGTGTAGAGATGGTACAGAGGCAGCCCTCAACCCAAAGGGGGCAGAAGCTGGAGGAGAAGTGCACCAGCCCCCAATAATTCAGGTGGTCAATTCTTGGCACTATTCTTTTTTGTTGGGAAGTCTTGTACACTAGTTTTATTTTGTTCTGGGAGATTTTAAAAGCAAACAATTCTCTGGATGCCTAAAAGTAATGCCTAGGTTTCTGTTTTTAGGTATTTAAGCTAGACACAGAAAACAAACTTATGGTTACCAAATGGGAAACGGGGGGAGGGATAAATTAAGAGTTTGGGGGCTTCCCTGGTGGTGCAGTGGTTGAGAGTCCGCCTGCCGATGCAGGGGACACGGGTTCGTGCCCCGGTCCGGGAAGATCCCACATGCTGCGGAGTGGCTGGGCCCGTGAGCCATGACCGCTGAGCCTGCGCGTCCGGAGCCTGTGCTCCGCAACTGGAGAGGCCACAACAGTGAGAGGCCCACGTACCACAAAAAAAAAAAAAAAGAGTTTGGGATTAACAGACACACACTACTATATATAAAATAGATAACCAACAAGGACCTATTGTATAGCACCGGGAACTATACACAATATTTTTAAATAACCTATAAGGGAAAAGAATCTGAAAAAGAATATATATATGTACATATGAATATATATCTAAATCACTTTGCTGTACACCTGAAACTAACACAACATTGTAAATCAACTATACTTCAATTAAAAAAAAGAAGATCAGGCAGGAGTCAGGCAGATAGCAGTCTCCTGAAAAACCACAGCACTTGTCAGATGCATTTGTATAGGCAGTAGTGACAATGGTAATTATCGCAACACTAGTAGTAATCAGAAATAGTAAATAGTAAATATTGGTGATCATTTACTAAACCCTTATAACGTACTTTACTTATATACATCCAACATATACAACCTTGGAAACTAGGGATTATTATTATTATACCCATTTAACAGATGCAAAAACCAAGTCTGAAGAACTCGCAGGGTTTGGCGACATGGTTTACGTTTCATAGGAAATCCTAGGGATTCAAACCCATCACTCCACCAGTGACCTCTTCACAACCCTTCTATTGGCTTCTCCCCCTTTTCTGTCTCACTCCCCTTCTCCCTCACTCCTGCTGCCTAGGGAACAATTCCCATACAGGGTACCCATACAAGTCCTTGTCCCGGGTCCTGCTTGTGTGAGAACAACTCAGACCCTGGAGCTCTAGGGTGGGCTGTACCTCAGGTAAATGGTTTGGCTGTCGCCTGCGCACCCGCTGGCCTGGACCACTTCCCACACTCCTGCTGCTGCGTGTATTCTCCACTGCCCAAGCCCTCAGAGACTTGCAGGTCTGCTGCCCAATCTAAGTCTCTCTGCAAGAAGATCAAGTTCCAGATCCTGGCCCTTCCCTTTCCCTGGTGCAGTTAACTGTCCAGAGAGAAGAAAAATATTCTTCTCATAATTCTCACTGCCTCCCGTTCTTCTCCATTTTGGTCTGTATTCCATGAGCTTTGAGATGTATCTTCTTAAGGGAGATTCCCCAGTCATCTCCTTTGTCTTATCAAAAGGCTTCAATGGTTCTTGACTGTCTAATAAATTAAATACAAAGAGACCAGTTTTGGGGATTTTAGGGCCTTTGGGTTCTGTATCCCATCTACTTTTCTGGTATTAAACATCAGTCAGTCCTTTTCATTCCCAGATTCCAGCAAAACCAAGCTTACTTGTTATTATCAAATATGTCCTGTACTTTTATTCCTATGCTTTTCTCCATAGAGAAAAGAGCAAAAGCAAAGGCTTGGAATTTTCCTCAAGGCCCAGTTAATTTTCCCAGCTCTATGCCAGCCATTTCCTTTGAACTCCAAGAGCCCTTCTTCTCTTATGGTATCCACCTCGCTCTAGCATTTATTTTATAAACCATGTTCCTGTCTAACCATTTCCAAACTGCCATAATGTTCTATGGTTCATCTTCTGTACCAGATTGAGAAAAGAGGCCACATCTTCCTCATTTTGGGGATCTTCACAGTGTCCTCTATGTAGCAGGTATCTAATAAAGAGTTGTGGGGTTGAACTGAATTTGGTAATAGTTGCATTGAGGTGAACTGAGCTTGGGAGTAGTTGGACAGAGTTGAATTGACCTTGGTAAATCCCGTCCTGACTGTGGTGGAGATACAGATGACAATCGCATTACAGTGAACCAAGAAGAAAGGGCTTCCACTCTCTGTAAAAGAGGCATTTCTGCTCTGTAACAAAGTAAATGAACTGAGCCCTAAGTTTTATATATTTCTTGAGATCCCTTCCATGGACTTCGGGGTTAAAAAGTATATCAAATGCAAGATGCATGCTTTGTTTTCTTTTAAAGGTAGAGATTTCTAGTTAGGAAATGACATAACTATACTGTGTAGAGAAGAGAATGTCTTCCAACAATTTTTAAGCAGGCAGGGTCTGTTTGAAAAGAAGACATGGTAATTGAGGATAAAACTGAATTAAAATCTTTTAAATGCATGGCCCTATTCAGCATCAATGAATTGTTTTAATTAGCTAGTTGGTACATTAAGAGAACTTGGTAATTTGTTCATCCCTTTAATAGTTACAGAAAGAAGTGTATTTGGGGAGGGAAAAATAACAATTGGCTGGATGAACAAAATAATATGTCCTTTGAAATGAACCATTCGTTGTAATGGATGTTTATTTCAGATGATTACAATGCATTCAAATGGGAAAAACAAACAGGAGGCCAGCTGCACTAATTTTATCCAAGTTATTTATATCAGCAGTATAATTAAAGGCAGTCATTTCAAATTAGGTTTTCTGAGAATCCATTTATAGGCAATACAAGACAACTCGTCTCTATGGCATCCAGGCCATGATTGTGCTCTGGGGGCAATGTTAACTATTGCCAGTTGGCCTTGGCATTTTGAAAATTAATTATTGTTTCGAAAGACGCTAAAGCTGTTGCTTCCTGCTGCTCTGACCCCCTTAGAGCCACTCCGCTAGGAGAACCCGATGGATAATTTATGGATGTGACAAAGAATGATCATGCACAGCCATTTACAAACGGCTTCTCTTATTCAGTAATACGTTAATAATACCCTGTCAAGAATGATTCTAGAACTTCTGACAGGAGGTGCTGTTGCAGAAGCTGCTTTTTAAAAAAGCCTCTGTTAATTTCAGCAGTAGTTCATGAGTAGCATGTTCAAGAGTTAAGAGTTAGAGGAAACATTACACTGGCTCTAGGGAGTACAAACTGAAAGCCTCCTTTTGGTTGTGAAATGATATTTAATGACTATAAATAAATAAATTTAGAGAATATTTTCATGCAATCTCAGCACTAGGGGGAACGTTACAAAGGTGACCCAATTTAATCCCCACAGGACACTATTTATTCTCTTTATAACATTTCAGTAGCTGATCACTCAGCCCCTGCTTGGCCAGTAACAAAATTTACTGTCTCCTGAGAAAGCGCCTTGCATTTCTCTAACTGTATCATCTGACCGTATCATCCTAGTATCACACTGAAGTCAGTTTCTCTGCAGTTTCCAGCACTAATTCTGGTTTTACCTTCCAAAGCCAAGTAGAAATTGCTTACTCTCTGAGTCTCTCTTCTATATCAGGGCCCTTTACTACTCACTGATCTTCATATATACCGTATTCTTGCACACCATCCTTGGTCCTCTTATGCAAGTTTAGAGTGTACATGTGCCGTTTTATATGTAAGCTTGGAGTATACATTTGGAGCAGTGAGTAATTCATTTTATTGGAAACACGGGATGCTGGTGATACATCTTGTAAAGGAAGATTTTAGACAATGATGGGATTTCAATGTCGGGTTAAGTAGTGTTCTACATTATCTGATATGCAATCAGTGAAGGTTCTGATTAGGAGATAAAGATGATGACAACTCTTAAAAAATTAGCCTGTTGAAAACTGAAATTAAAAGAATTCTATTTAGGGGCTTCCCTGGTGGCGCGGTGGTTGAGAGTCCGTCTGCCGATGCAGGGGACACGGGTTTGTGCCCCGGTCCGGGAAGATCCCACATGCCGCAGAGTGGCTGGGCCCGTGAGCCATGGCCGCTGAGCCTGCGCGTCCGGAGCCTGTGCTCCGCAACGGGAGAGGCCACAACAGTGAGAGGCCCGCGTACCGCAAAAAAAAAAAAAATTCTATTTACAACAGCACCTAAACCATAAAATATCTACAAAGTCATCAATGGAACAGAATAGAGAGTCCAAAAATAGACTCACAAATACGATCAACTGACTTATGTCAAAGGTGCTAAGGCAATTCAATGAAGAAAGGAACATCTTTCAAACAAACGGTGCTGGAACAAATAGGCATCCACCATGTAAGAAATGAATCTCAGTCCTTACCTTACAACCGGTTATAAAATTACTTAAAGTGATTTGATAATTAAAAAAAATCTAAAACTATGCCACTCTGAGAAGAAATATATGGGAAAATCTTTGTGACCTAAAAGTAGGAAAAGATTTTCTAGATGAGACACAAAAAGCAACAAATCATAAAATAAATTTTTGGTAAATCAGACTTTATATAAACTAAAACTTTTGTTCTCAGAAAGGCATTATAATGAGAGATAAAATGCAAGGTGTATATTGGATAAAAATATGTAAAGAATTCTTAGACTCTTATAGCTCAAAAATAAACAGACACCCAATAAAGATGGGTTAAAGATTTGAGCAGCTACTTATAAAAAAAGAATGTATGAGTTTCCAATAAACTTTTGAAAAGATTCTTCTAAATCATTAGTCATCAGTGAAATGCAAATTAAAGCCACAATGACATACCACTACATACACATTAGAAGGGCTACAATTAAAACTACTGACAATATCAAGGACTGGCAGGGATGCAAAGCAACAGGAAGTTTTGTACATTTCTGGAGGAAATGTAAAAAGGAAAATCATTTGGCAGTCTCATAAAAAGTTAAATATGACCTAGCCATTCTACTTCTATGTATTTACCCCAGAGAAATGAAATCCCATGTCCACTCACACCAAGACTTATATATGAATGTTTATAGCAGCTTATTCACAACAGGCCCAAACTGTAAACTATCCAAATCTCCATTAATAGGGGAATGGATAAACAAAATGTGATATATTCATGCCTTAGAATAGTACTCAGTAATAAAAAGGATCAAACTACTGATATACGCAATAACACTGATGAATCTCCAAATAACTATGCTCAGTGAAAGAAGTTAGTTACAAGACTATATACAGTACAGTCTCATTTATAAAATGTCAACTAATCTTTGTGACATAAGCAGACTAGTGGCTGCTAGTGACAGAGGTGGAAGGTGGCATGGATGGACTCCAGTGGAGTCTAGAGCCTCTCTGGGGGGGTTGATAGAAATATTCTGTATTTTGGCAGGTTCTAAGGTCAAAACTCTGTGAATTGAACAATTTAAAGGGATGCAGTCTATTGTTCTATTTATTTGAGTTAGAACAATCTAAACTTAGTTTAATTAGACAATATTGTGAAAAATGGATTATGGTGGGAAAAGACAGACTGGATTCCATGGAAGCAAGAATATTTCTATGTTCAAGGTCAGAGATTATTAATGTAGGCTATAGAATATGAGAAGGGGAATGCAGTTAAAAGCAGGATATGACAAAAGAAAGAGGGAAAAAAGAGAGAAATGAAGAAAAAGTTAAAAATAAGAAAGATGAGTAAAGTTGGAATGAAAAAGAAATTGGAAAGAAAAAAGCTGAGGTCAGAAAAGGAGCAGAGAAAAAGGAAAAATAGAACTAAAATAAAATAATAAAAAGGAGGGATAAAAGAAAAAACAAAAAGATATTTATATTTATATATACTACATGTTGTGGAGAGGAGTCTGGCTGTCTACGGTTTTGAAAACTTTATTCACTCTAGCCTTTATTCCACAGTTTTGCAGGAAATCAATTTTTTTTAACTTAGCTGTATTGCTTAGTTATTGTTCTAAACTGGATCTTCTGAGACATGAAGTATTTAAGTCATATCTTAAAAAGAATAAACAGATATGCATGAAGATTCAAATACATAATATAAAATCAACTGCAGGACTTTAAAAGATACGTAGCATGGCTGCTAATTAGTTTGGAGAAGGTTTAAGGAATGGTGTCAAAAAAGGTGAATAATTAATTAATAATTAAAGGTGAATAATAAACACTACCTTATGTCTCTTCATATATCTCTTGCTCAAAAATGAATTTAAGGTAATTTACACAAATTAGATAAATACAAACAAAACACAAATACCAAAAGTACAGTTTTAAATATAATTAAAAGTAAATGTAAAAAATTATTAGAAGAAAACATAGAGGGAAAGTTTCATGACATTGGTTTTGGTAATGACTTCTTGGATATGGCATGAAAAGCACAGGAAACAAAGGTAAAAATAGATAAATGGGACTATATCAAAATTAAAAATTCTGGGCACACAATCAACAGAGTGAAAAGGCAGCCTACTGAATGGGAGACAATATTTGCAAATCATATATCATATAAGGGGTTAACATACAGAATATATGACAAACTTCTACAACTCAACAGCCTCAAAAAACAAACAACCCATTTAAAAATGGGCAAAAGACTGATAAACACATGAAGATGCTCAACATAATTAATTATTGGGGAAATGTAAGTCAAAACCACAATGAGATACCACTTCACACCCATTACTTAGGTTGGTCACTATTGAAAAACCAGAAAATAACAAGTGTTGGCAAGGATGTGGAGAAACTGGAATGCTTGTACACTGTTGGTGTGAGTGTAAAATAGCACAGCCACTATGGAAAATCCTATGGCAGCTCCAAAAAAATTAAAAATAGAATTACAAGTATGATCCAGCAAATTCACTTGTGGGTATGTACACAAAATAATTGAAAGCAGGGTCTTGAAGATATATACGCATGTCCATATTCATAGTAGCATTATCCAAAATAGCCATAATGTGGAAGCAACTCATGTGTCCATCAACAGATGAACAGATAAGCAAAATGTGGTCTATATATATATACAAGGAATAGTATTCAGCCTTAAAAAGGAAGGAAATTCAGATACATTTTACAACACAAATGAACCTTGAGAACATTACGATGAGTGAAATAAGCCAGCCACCAAAAGACACATATTGTATGATTCCACTTACATGAGCTACTTAAACGTAGTCAAATTCATAGAGACACAAAGCAGAATGTTACCAGGGGACTGTGGGGCAGAGGAGTATGAGGAGGTGATTCATGGGTACAGAGTTTGAGTTTTGCAAGAGGAAAAGAGCTCTGGATATTGGTTGCACAGCAATGAGAACGTCCTTAAACACTACTGAACCATCCACTTAAAATTGGTTGAGATAGCACATTTTACGTTAGGTGTATTTTAACTACAATTAAAAATTTTAGAAAGGTAAAAGAGGAAATGAGAGCAGGAAAGATGAGATACATACCTTTGGGTACACTGGCCAGAGCAGTAACCCCAAGGTGGTTCTAGGTTTTCTCGTCCCTGATACAAAGAATCACATAATTTGTACTTGCCACAGGACAAAAACAAACTGAATCATTAGAAGAAGCACAACTGCTGGGGCTGAGACCAAAAAGAACTCTCACGTCCTGCGTGATCATTTAAGAGAACTAGCAATGAACATCTATGCCCAACAAAATTTTTATAATGAATACAATGATGAATTTCAAACACACGTCCATGATTATTTTCCGGTGGCATAATGTCAGAGTAGACTGCAGTGTGACAGGAAGAGTTCTGCTTTGACGCTATGCCATCGGGAAACAATAATGGACGTGTGTTTGAAATTCACTGCTGTGTTCGTTACAAAATATTCTTAGCTCCTTCCGCTACCCCCTCCCTTTTAAAATCTTCACTGCTTGTCGTTATCATGCTATTTGGATTGGCAGATAGTGCTACTCAAGGGAGCACACGAGTGGAATAGATTACAAAGGAAAAGTCTGAAAAGGAAATAAATAAGATCTAATAAGGAGGTGGAGTAAGGACAGAGCGATAGGGAGCTGAGAACAGCTTTGAGAGTTTTGTGAATAGACAAAGATGAGCCGCTGCTTTAATGATGAGGACTCGGGGAATGGAGATAAGGAAAGGATCTTTTGGAGTCTTTATTGTATATTCTTTGCCCTGATTCCAACTTTATACCCACCTCTGCCTCTAATCCATAGACCATTCGAAAAAACCCTTATGAAAGAGTTCATCAGCGCTGTCCCAATTGGAATTGCATTTCTTTTGAATGACATTTTGTGTCGACGCAGAACTTAAATTAGGCGCTAGAAGGCCTAGATTTCTTTAGTTTGTATCCAAGAAAAACAGCTCTACAAGAGAACGAGATATGAGATCTAAAGTCCTCTTTACTATCTGGTTTAATTCAGGAATCAAATTTAGAGCACCTGGAAGAAAAGCTAGAGATCAGATAATACTTCACAAATATTATGTATCATAAAGGGTGTTGATGAAGAGTTGAAATGAGTTATATATTCCTGGGCATATGCTTCCACGAAGCTAATCTGTGTGGCTAGTTAAGTGTGGAGTCAAGACAAGGTCAATATATATCTTCTTACATATATTGAGGATCCTATCAAAAATGTGTCTGAATAAATATCTGGCAAACAGTCACAAGCAAATTAGGCAAAGGTTTACACAGAGGCAAGGCCAGGTGCTATCAGAAGAAACATCTGAGGTGCACTCAAGTGCACACACAAAAGGACAGATAAGATCTCACATGCCAACACCATGGGCCAGAACTATAGATAATTTTATCCTGGAAAAATTTTAAAGTGTTTCCAATCACATTTTACCATGTCCATACAAAAATATACAGCAAGCCACCTACGATATATTTAGCAGCCTGAGCTATATCACCTTCTATTATAACCACCAAGTTCGACATCTTGCCAACTTCATGCCTAAGTCACTGCATAAGTTAGATTTTTATACAGGATTATTGACATTTCAAATAAGCAAAGCACATTAATTGGGCCCACTGTCCATTAAGGCCATTCTTTTTCATTAAAATCATATTATCTGTATCAAAGACAATGTTTACTTTTGTATTTCAAATGCCAAAGGGGTACAAATGGGCAATGAGATAAGAATGTAGAAAAAGACTGTACTATTAGTCTCAGTTTGCATACTTCCTTCATTTATAAGTTGTGTTTTTACGCTTTTAACACAAAATCTCATCATCATGTCAACCTACAAGTGCATTCTCTTTGCTATCTCTAAAGCCGTTAGTCATCTTTAGCTTCTGGCATATATGATACATTTGCTTAATGTTATGTCATTCTTGCATTTCTTACAGGTTAATTTCTAAGTAGTGTCTGCTATAAGAAGCTAAAGAATATTTCTTAACATCCAGGTTGTTATTTCATCAAATCTGTCACTTTTCAAGGATAAAATGATAGTTTAACTTTGATTGAGGGAGCACAGGGAAATCAAGTAATACTATTCGGGAGAAGAAAGAGAAGAACTTAAGTTATTATGATTCTTATAATTTAGTTGTTATGACTGGTAATCATATAAGAAAATGATGGCTGTTTGCAGGAAAAAAAAGAGGTTTCTAAGGGAAATGAATTCTTTCAATCTTCATAAATCTGGGTTTTACCGAAGGTCTTGGGATGTATTCCTTCAAGGGTCTACTCTATGTGATTATCACATATTAGACTAGGGGTAGGAAACTACAAGGAAGATATTAATTTCTGAACTTTTTCAGGAGTGAATAAGTATCTTTAAGCTTACTTCAATGGAAAGCAAATATATACATGCTAATGAGGGAGTCCTGGACATGCCCCAAATCTGCCTCTTTTGCATGTTCATTATTTTGAGGTAAAAGTTCTTGAGAAACAGCAGGTGCGAGAAAGGAGCTCTGACCTCCCCTTTACTTCCTGAAAGAAGGAGATGAAATTCCCACATTACGGATGCAGTTCCAGTACCAGGAGGAAACAAACATTCTTACCACCAGAGACAGAGAGTTGAGGCCAAGAGAGATCACCTCAGCAAACAGACCTTGCTATAATTCTTATCTTCCTTGAGTCTCCCCATGTATTTTAGTTACTTTTCCACAATTGCATCTCTTTGTTCCGCCTGGTATATGAGCACTGAGGCCTGGCCGCTTCTTTGGGGCTTCATTTTCCTGTGAGAACTCCCATTACTCGTAAGATTTGATTCAATACAATTTGTATCTTTTCCTCTTGTTAATCTGTCCCAGCTGGAAACCCCAAGACAGCAGAAGAGAAAGGTCACCTCCCCTACAGTGGGGACAGGGTGTCCCTCCTCTTGGGTTTTTGTTGAGAAACATCAATCCAATGGATATATTTAGGAACCCCAAAATCCCCAAAGGCAATGCTCTTGGGTGGTCCCTCTCTCTCTCTCTGATTTCCATGTATTTTCTTCTTTTTTCTTGCTCTTCGGTTCTTCCTCTTCAGACTAATGCCAGAGAGATCTGTGGTACCAAAACCAAAGGTGTTTTTATCTATGTTGGAATTAGGTATTATCCAACGTTGCTACTTTCTTTGGCTGGCTTGGCACTGTGTACAGCAGCTCAGAAGCTGCTGAATGAAGGTCACCAACAGAGACACTGTGTTGCTATTCTCAGGGGAGTCTCCCTGCCTCCAGGTCCACTCCCGCAAGGACAAGCCTGCCCATTTTCCAGTGGTTGTGTTATCCAGGCTGATCTCCTGATGTGATCACGGATCGGATCACAAAGAGTTAGTAATTTGACTTCATATGTGGATCAATTGCTCAACTTTTGCTGAGCTTAGGTGCACAGCTCCTCATGTACGTGGCAGTGCAATGATTGCACTCATTTTGGCCTTTCTCTCGAGGGTAATTTTGAAGGCTGGCTTTCGGTTCCTGTTGTCCTCTGGGAAAGAAAACTAGACATATTCCTTGCAGTGGCTTCTTTTGTTGCAGAGCTTCAGTAGTTGTGGCACGCGGGCTCAGTAGTTGTGGCACACAGGCTTAGTTGCTCCACGGCGTGTGGGATCTTCCAGGACCATGGATCGAACCCGTGTCCCCTGCATTGGCAGGCGGATTCTTAACCACTGTGCCACCAGGGAAGTAGTCCCTGACCTTTTAATAGTCAAATTAAATTTCCTGGATTCCTGGGTCGCCTGGATTTATTTTTCCACTGAAGTGTATAGCTGTCTCTGTTTGCTTAAAAGTCACTGCAGTTCTGCGTGACCCATTCTCATTGGATTGATACATCATTACCTTGCATTCTGGTTGACTTGACTGCATGTCTGTCTTTGACTAAGGAGACAAATTTGCTACATCTCTTTGTAAAGTTGTTTCCGTAGCTACTGTTACAATTGGATTGTTTCCTATGCTCTGAAACAAATGGATGGGTGATTAATGGAAGCTTACTGGATATACTATTTATCTGTCTGGTTTGCTCCTCCAGAACTGCAGATCTGCTAACCTTATTTTGTAGAGCTAGGGTATTATGTTTCTGTGGACTTGTCAAATAATCCTCCTAAAAACACCTCTATCTGTGGAGTGACAAAAGAATTATGTGACTACAATGTACGGAATTATTTAACACCACGATTAGGCAAGAAACTGAAAAGTCTAAGATTAAGAATAAGAAAAAAATATGCCTTTTAAAAATGTCTTTATTTATTTTTAATTACATGGTACTTTAGACAGTACCATAAAATGTGAAGAAATTAATTGACAAGTTCACACTTTCTCCTACTTCCTTGCTTGGCTTACATGTATCTAGCTTTTTCTTCCTGAATCCCTTATGATTTGTTTTTTAATCCTTGTAATTGTGTAACTTCCCCTAAATGTGTGTGTGTGTGTGTGTGTGTGTGTGTGTGTGTGTGTGTGTGTATTTGGCTTAAAACTCCCATGTTTACTTCGTTTATGATTCTGTGGGTTGGTGACTTGGGTTGGGCTCATCTGGTTAGTTCTCTGTTGACTTTTGATGGGCTCATTCACGTATCTTTTAGTTTTTTATTGAAGTAGAGTTGATTTACAATGTTGTGTTAGTTTCAGGTGTACAGCAAAGTAATTCAGTTATACTTTCCTGTGTCTCCAGCTTGCAGATGGCAGACTTTTCAACCTTTATAATATCTCAAGGCAACTCCGCATAATAAATCACTTTCAGTTGGTTTTGTTTCCCTGGAGAACCTTGACTAGCACACAGTGGTGGATTCTGAATACTCAGCAGTGATTTCAATGATTTACATTTTTTTAGACATTCTTTCCTTTTTGGGGCAGATAGGTAAACAACTTTCTGTTTTTCAAAATTAGCTTTCAGTTTATATTTTGTTACCATTTTGTTATAACAGAAAGAAAGTGGTCAGAAGGAAAACATGTAGAAGAAAACCACATATATAAATATATTTACATATATATATATATACATTTAAAATTTTTATTGAAGCATAGTTGATTTACCATGTTTCAGGTGTACAGAAAAGTGATTCAGTTTTATATAAATATATATATAATTTATCAGATTCTTTTTCCTTATAGGTTATTACAAGATATTGAATATAGTTCCCTGTGCTATACAGTAGGTCCTTGTTGTTTATCTATTTTATATGTATTGATAGTAGTGTGTATCTGTTAATCCCAAATTCCTAATTTATCCCTCCCCTACATCTATTTCTTGTAAATACAGGATGCGGATGGGACTGATGAACAAGGAATGTGTGGAAACTATGATGTTAGTGCATGCTGTCCCTCCTATGCTATCTTAAAGTTCAAATGTGCTTTATCTCTCTACAGATTATACAGTGATTTTATAAGTGATACTACCCTTGTTTCTTCAAAAAAGTCTTTTTAATTATAAAATTTATAACTTTTAGGTAAAGCCAATAAAAATGTTTCTATATTTTCTTTAGTACCATGTTTTCTTAATGTTTTAACCATTTTAGGTAAAATATTGTTTTCTCAGAAATGTCCTTCAAATGTATGTTCTCCACAAATACTGAAGCAAATTCAGGAGGCTGGTTGATAAGTTTTGATCTACAAGAAAGAGTATCACCTAATAAAGCTTTTCTATTAACATGAAATAAAACTTAGGATTTTCCCCTTTACATTAGGGACCCATTAAAAAAATGAATCATGTAGTTAATAAAAATGTTTCCAAACTCCCTTTAAAGAAAACTTGTTTTTCTGAGTCAAAACGTGAAACTGAGACTAAGTAAATATTTATCTTCATATAGATCTTTGTTTCTAGGTATTAGGCTTGATTGTTAATTAGTGAGACCAATTTTATTTTATTTTATTTATTTTTTTTAGTGAGACCAATTTTAGATACGATATATTATCCACTGTGCAGAATATTGCCTAAGAATAATATATTATATATATATATTATTATTATATTATATCATGAAACTTAGTGAGTCCATGATTTTAAGGCATATCTCCTGTGTCCAAACTTTTGGAGTCTGGTGCATGAAACTAGGCAAGTTAGTCATTTTTTGCATCTCTTCTAGTTAATCGCGAAGACTTCATTCACTTTGTCATTTTATAGTCTTTAGCAGGCGTCAGCAAACTGGCCCGTTGGGCTAAATCCATCTTACTGCTTGTTTTTGTAAATACCATTTTACTGGAACACAAACACACTCATTCATAGACATACAGTCTCTGGCTGCTTTCACACTACAAGGCCGAGTTAAGTAGTTGTGACATACTGTGTGGCTTGCAAAGATGAAAATATTTATTATCTGGTCCTTCATAGAAAAAGTTTCCCGAACCCTGGGCTACAGTAAAGGTAAAAAATAATGGGGAAAAGCCCAGCTGGCCACCTTCAATGTCAGATTTAAAAAACAAAAAAAGCTGGAGAGAAAAGAAAATATGTAATGTTGTGGGGAGAATAAAAATAATGGAGGAGCTAAAAATTATCATGGACAGAAAAGGGCAGAGACATAGAAAATAATAATGAGCATATATTAAAACTACAACCCTAGTACTAAACAGCAACTCAGAGAAGAATGGATGTGAGAGGGAGAAGAGGGAGAAGAATGTTTGGGCAAAGTAACAGAAAACATGTTTGGGATGGAAAAAAATTTTCCTCTACCTTTCTAGCTGCTTCTAGCTGGCCTGAGAATGAAGTTGACATGAGACAGATTAAGAGGAGAAAATCCAATTTAATTACGTAGGTACAGAGGCCCATAAGAATATGAGGCCCAAGGACAAGTCAGGCCATTGAGACTTAAATGCCCTCTGAGAGAAGAAGCGGGGCAGGGGTTTGAGACTTCAAAGGGGAGGAAGGCAATTCACATGGAGATGGGGAAGCATATGTTTGGTAAAGAAATGTTTGCTGGGCCAGGCAGATCACAGTGGTACACAGAGTGAACTCTGGTCTCTGAGCCCTGTTCCCCTGCCACATCTAGCCATGTTCTCTGCAGATACACCTGGTGATGGTGTTCTCCCTGGACCAGGCCCTCTATCCAAGTCTTTAGGCAGCTAACAGGCCAGTAAGAAAGAAAGATTTCCTCAGTCTTCTGTTTCTTAAAAATAATTAGTCTAAAATAATCCACAGGTGAGCACAGGGAAATTTATTCAATATGCTGTGATAAACCATAATGGAAAAGAATATAAAAAGTGTATATATATGTATAACTGAATCACTTTGCTGTACAGCAGAAATTAACACAACATTGTAAATCAACTATACTTCAATAAAATAAACTTTAAAAAATAAAATAATCCACACGCCAACGAAATACACTTTGGGATGGCAAATTTGCTCCCCTACACAAGCAAATACAAGTAGAACAATTAAAACAATCTCTTTCTGTCCTTGCCTGTTACCGTCTGAAGTATTGCTACAGATACCATCGTTGGGGAAAAAACATGTAGTAACACAGGGAGTTCAATGCAGCTTTTTTTCCCAATGTGACAATATTTTGAGGCTTTCCTCAAATCATCATGGTTCTTGAAGGCAAACAGTGCTATTGATGTTGAATGCCTAGTACAAGATCCAAGCCACATGTGATGCATTTTTTAAAAATATGCTGAACTTAACTTCATTTTTGGTGAATTATGTACCTGGTTCAGCATATTTCCGAGAATGAGTTTTTCTTTGAGCACAATATGTTCCATTAGACTGGATATTCCATTAAGACGAACGAATTCTCTGAAATAGGCAACTGGAGCCCTCACATGACACAAAAAGAACATTTTCCCGGAGCATTTTTGGAATTTAACTACTTGAACCTTAATTTCCTTTCAACCCAAAGGAACACCTCATGCAACAATGGAAGAGAAAGTTATGGGCAGAGAGTTATAAACCGAAACAAATTGCCCCAAAGAAAAGGATATTGGGGAAAATAGATGGTGATAATCAATGTTTTTTGTTTCCAAATCTCTTAGTCAGGGAGACTGATCTGGTGAAATTTTGAACAGATGTTTTTAGGACTTAAATAGCATCTGCAAAGTAAAAGCTGGGCCTTGCTGGTTTCCTAGTAGCTGAGGTTGCAGAGTCTCACCGCACAAAGGTCTCAGAACTCCTCACCTCTTAGCCTGATGCCAGTTTTAAAGTGCATGATGTTAAAACAACCAAACAAACAAACCCCCAAACATAGCATTCTTCCTCAAACACAGCTAACTGAAATGCCCCTTATGATACACTGTGGAGTCTCTTCTTGTTTATACCTGGCTCTGTCACTGTGTCTGTGATACAATCGCTTAATGGCTACACTCTCCACCTCAGGAAGACAGAGAGAATATCTCTGTGAGGATAAAGGCAAAATGAGTAGCTGAGTAAGTACAATTCACTTGAGATTATTAGAACAGAGAATGCAGTCCAATTCACCTTTATGAGAAGGTTTGCACAGGAAGGCGGCAACCAGGAGGCCTTTACTAAAGATGAGAAATGAACAGTTCTGGGTAGATCTTTGGGGTGAAAGACATGATTCGTGACAAGATATGGGTAGGGATTAAAATTCAGATGTTAGAGTGAAAAGAATGAGTAAGCATAGGAGATATAAAAGGCCGTGGCATAGGACTTCTATAAATATACTGGGTATCATTTTGTGAGGTCACTGAGAAGCATGAAGTTGGGATAAAAAAAAGTTGTGCTGAAAACCCTGAGATAACTAAACATAATCAAGCATTTAAATCTTTTAAGAGTAGCTGTTAAAGTAAGAAACTAATAAAAAGAAAAGAATTAAAAAGGGAAAACAAAGCCATTTTCTAAGTTTAATGGTAGAAAAAGATAAATATTTATACAATGGAAAAGATTAAAGTATCTAGAAATTATGAGCCTCTGGCATGGCCTCAGAAGTCAGACAGACTTAGGTTTCATTTCTGGTCTCCAATTCACTAACCCTACACCTCCCAAGCCCCATGCAAGTGTCCGAATTTCCCCTGGTCTTGTTTCTTCATCTGTAAAATAGTGATAATATTTCTGCATTGTATGTGCTCTAAAGCTTACATTAAATCCAGTGTAAAGTGTCTAGTACACCTGCTATGTTAGTTCCCTTCTTCCTTAAATATGTTGCTGGGAATTGAACTCCACAGAGTTACAACGCAACGCCAATTAAAATCTTTTCATTCACTTCTGCGTTTACTTAATCTGAAAACAGATATCAAGTTTATTACATGCCAGGCATTTAAACATATTAACTTGATCTTCGTAACAACCACATGAAATGGATACTTCTATGGTCCTATTTTACAAAAGAGACATAAAGCAAAGAGAGGTGACACAGTCCACCTAAAGCCACCCAGTATCAGAGCTGGGATTTGCACTCAGGAAGTCTAGTTCCAGAGTTAATAATCTAATCATCACCTTAAACTGCTTCAATACCTATTTTTCTAATAAATGGATAAATGAATGAATGGCTTGTTTCGACTGCCAATGGGAACCAGCCGGGACTGGTACCTTGGAGTTCCTCGTTATGTTATGAGTTTCTGTTTGTTAGTCTGTGTACTTATAAAATTTCCTCTCAGTGTACCCTATGCATTTGTTGAATTTTCTCAGGATGTTCACGCACAATCTGTTCTGGATCTGAAGGTTTAACTGCTTCTGAAACTGACTTTCAACCAGTCCTAGAACTTTCACTCCCACCTTTGTGCCCACCTCCAAAGGCTGGCCTTTTGGGAATTCCTTGCTGGAAATGCAGCGGTTTCTTAGCTTTTCCCGCTGCAAACTTAGGTGTCAGCTTTCTTAACACTGCTTCTTCAATTCCCACAGCTCTATCTGCTTTTCAAATATCACAAGTTTTTAATGCTCTTTCCTATTTTTTAAACGGTTTTATGCTTTTAAAAGAGTTCGTTCGTTTTATTTCAGTGGCAGGCTAAAGAAAAGTAGAGGTAAGTAGTCGGGTTCTGCCATAGCATCTTCAACTGAAAGTTTAGGTCTTGTCTTTAACTCCTTTCTCTTTACACTATTTTCCACATCCAAGCTGTCATCAAGTTCTACTACCTTTTCCTCTTTACTATCTTAATCTGTCCACATTTCTCCATTCCCTCTTTTTTTTCCTCAATGACTTTATGTATTTATGGCCACACCGAGCAGCTTGCGGGATCTTAGTTCCCCAGCCAGGGATCGAACCTGCACCCCCTGCAGTGGAAACACAGAGTCCTAACTACTGGACCTCCAGGGAATTCCCCCCTCTTTTCTTCCAAAACTTAGTTCAAGGCATTCTTTCTTTCTTTTTTTTTTTTAATTGGGGTATAGTTGTTTTACAATGTTGTGTTAGTTCAAGGCATTATTTCTTGATCAAATGACATCAGCAGTCTCCTCATGGGAGCTTCTTCCAATGATACTCCACTTACCTAAAGAAATTCATGGCTTTTTATTTTGGCTAACTAGGCTTTATGATCGGGCCCCTGGTTATCTTTGCAGTCTCTTCCCTCCCTCTCTCCATCCTCTGCTTTACTCTTTCTGAATTATTTGTGATCTTGTGATTACTATCTAGGAAGTGTTCTCTGATTCTCTTGGACTGTTTTAGATGCCTCTCAAGTTTCTCCCATAATAGTCTGCATTACTCCTACCATAGTCCTTTTTCACACCAAACTGACACGGTCTCCCCGAATTTAAACACCTCTATGGCTTCCTACTGTATTCAGAGTAACATTCAAACTCTTTATGGTGGCTGAAGATGTCCCAGGTGACGTGTAACTTTGTGATGTCATCTCCTACAATGTTCCCTTTACTTGCGCTGGGCCAGCCATGCTCTCTTCCCCTCTGTTCCTTCAATACACTGAGGTCCTCCTGGAAGACTGAGTACATTTCCTCTCGCCTCTGGCTGTTACGACTCCCCTCCAACTCCTGGCAGAGTAGGTTCATTCTACTTGGCACTCAGCTTCATCTCAAGGCCCTTAACTGCTGTATCTAAAATAGTCCACTGCTCCTCTTGTCAGCTCACACATAACTTTATCTGCTCTATGGCACCTACCACAAATTTCAGCCATGACAGCAGGAATCCTGCCTGTGTCTTTCAACGTATTTTTTATTTCTTCTAAATATTTCAGAAGGATCTAGAAATGTTTTACTTTCCCGTTAAGGGAAAGGAACCAGATAACTTCATATGTGTACACACATTTCCAAGTGGTATTTTCTTTCTTTTTTAATTTTTATTTTTTATGGAAGTATAGTTGATTTACAATATTATACTTGTTTCAGGTGTATAAGGTAGTGACTTAATATTTTTACAGATTATACTCCATTTAGAGTTCTTCTTACAAAACAATGGCTATATTTCCCTGTGCTGTACAGTATATCCTTGTCGCTTATCTATTTTATATCTACTAGTTCGTACCTCTTAATTCCCTACCCCTGTCTTGCCCCTTCCCCATTCCCTCTCCCTAGTAGTAACCATTAGTGTTTTTTGTTTGTTTGTTTGTTTTTGCGGTACACGGGCTTCTCACTGTTGTGAACTCAGATACAGACCCATGTGGCCTTGGTCCTCCACCAACACCATTTGCCAAGGGATCCTGCAGTGGTCACACCCACCTATGCTCCAGTAACAGACTCACTGACCTCAGTCCAAGCTGTGGGCTCCGAGGGGGCCCATGACCCAGCTCCTGCCCCTTCTGCCCCATCCTGGACAGGAAACACTCCTACCCACCCAAGGACCCGCAGGGAGCCATGCCCGTCCGGGCTCTAGGGGCACGCTCTCCTACCTTGTTTCTACTGCAGATCTAGAAACGGCCCTGTACCTTGGCACCAGCCCCTCTCAGCCACCGGCTGGGAACACTCCTGCCTGTACAGGGACCCTCCAAGAGATATGCCATCCACGGCCCTGGAGATAGGCATACTGACCTTGGTCTGACTGCAGGTCTTGAAGTAGCCCTGCAGTACAGCTCTAGCCTCTCTTAGCCATTGTCTGGGGATGGTCCTGCCCACCCAGGGATCCAGAGGGGGACACGTCCATCTGCGGTGAGCGAATCACTTTTTCAGTACATCCTTATGGATACCAGATTCTAGTCCTGTTCATTGTCTTTGAGGTTTGGTCATTGACCTGTAAACTAGACTGGAATTCTTCTAGTCTCCTTTGACGTCTGGCTATGACTCTACAAGCTTATGTTTCCAATTTTCTCCCACCCTTCTGACTTGAAATTACTCAGAACAAAAACTGCCTTTTTGGGAAAGGAATCTAAAAAAAGAGTGGATATATGTGTATGTATAACTGATTCACTTTGCTGTACACCTGAAACTAACAAACACAACATTGTAAATCAACTCTACTCCAATAAAAATTAAACTAATAATAATAATAAAAAAACAACCGCTCTTTTTCCCAAAGTCTTGAAAGCAGAAGCCAGGCAACTTGATATAAACTCCAGAGAAATCACCACAACAGTTCATGTATGCACAACCATTGTTCCTGCTGCTGCGTGAACCCCTCAGAAAGTTCACTGGAAGACCCAATGACATCACCAGAGGTATCCAAACTGCAAAGGATGCTTTCAGCCCAACATCTTAAAATCTTCGCTACAGGCTGCCCTCCAGACTTAGAAACTTTTTTATAGTCTTCTCCAATCATTGTTTTTCTTCTGTCTCCATAGAAATGCCTGTTATTAAATAACTGATTTCTAACACCTTATAGGCCTAACTTTGATAGGAGCCCACCTTCACCATCACCTCCTGAAATGAGACCCAACTGCTTCACTGAACTGACCTATTTTTAGGGACTAAGAGACAGGTTCAGTGAGATGTGCGGCAATCTACCAACTCAACTTCTGGACTGTGAAACTTCTTGGGGAAGTTTCAAAGGCGGGAAATGAAAGGTAGAAGAATATGGCATCCTTAAATATGCCACTTTGGCAAAAGAAGGATTATTTTGAGCTGAAGGCAACCGAGTAGAAGTGGATATAAGAAAAAATTCTCTGCCTTCCCCCTATTTGACTAAAAGCAGGACATAAATTTGCAAAGCTGTCCCTCTTCCCCCCTCTTCCCTACCACGAAGGACAAAAGCTCATCCCCAGACACAACTTTGTACTTTTATCAAGGGAGAAGGCACCCACTTCAATCTATGTAACAGATCTTACTCTTTTTACTGTGTTTTTTTCTGGTAATCTCTTCATAACTGGCCTCCTCCACAGTTTTTTTTTTTTTTTTTTTTTTTTTTTTTTTTTTGG
>NW_020185337.1:21871260-21876545 GCF_003031525.2 Neophocaena asiaeorientalis asiaeorientalis | reverse complement strand
CATTTTTTTTTTTTTTTTTTTTTTTTTTGTCTTTTGCTGAAGGTGGTATTTAAGTCAGAGTTCTAAGCCATTGCTTTGAGTTACTCATTTTTCCTTGGGATAGCCCATGTACACATGAGGTATACATGTTCATAAGCTTCTGTTTCTCTTGCTTAAAAAAAATAAAACCATGAAATGGGTGTGATAACCTAGGAATTGCATATAGAGATGAGAGGTAAGGATACAACTCTGGGGCACTCTGACATTGAGCTCAGAAAGATGAAGAGGAACCCCTGAAAGAGACTCAGAAATAGGGACCATTTGGGTGGGAGAAGAGCCTGCAGACAGGGGGCCTTGAAAGTCAAGTAAAAGGAGAAGGCAGTTTGAGAAGGCCAGAGAGGACCACTTGTGCTAGATGTCCTGAGAAGCCTATTTGCAACATGGAAATCACTGTTGCCCTTGACAGCAAGAGTAGAAGGCCTGACTAGAACACATTCAAGAAAGAGCTGAGATATAGGAATGAAGTCAGCAGCTATAAAGAATTATTTTTTTTTAAAAAAAAAAAGGATGGAAAAATGCAAGAGGAAGGAAAAATTAGAGGCAGATGAAGTTTGTGTCAAATGTTGAATTTCTGCCTTTTGACGATCAGAGATTGTAAAAGCTATTCAAGAATGCTTTGGAGTCTCTCACTTTTTAATTATAAAATGTTGTAGGCATACAAAACAGTATAGAGGCCATTATAATTGAACGCCTGTGTACCCCACAGCTTTTTTGTCTGATCTTAAATTGGGGCTTCCCAACATTTTTCATGTGTTGATTTACATATAAAATTACAATAACATCTGTAGAAAGCAGGGTATATAGAGGCAGCCCCTGGACAGAATGGGTTACGTGGCTCAGGACCATGGCAACCCAAGGATCTTCTTGACTGAGGGATCACTGTGTTCGGAC
Organism: Neophocaena asiaeorientalis asiaeorientalis; assembly: GCF_003031525.2. Classification (NCBI taxonomy): domain Eukaryota; kingdom Metazoa; phylum Chordata; class Mammalia; order Artiodactyla; family Phocoenidae; genus Neophocaena; species Neophocaena asiaeorientalis. The sequence continues at coordinate 21,875,615 of NW_020185337.1, read as the reverse complement.
AGTACCTGTAGCATCCTCCTTGAGAAATGGCAAGTTAGATAAAGTTGTTTATTGCATTGTTGGTATCTTGTATATGTTGTAAAGTTTTGTTTTTTTGATTTAGCAAGTACCGAGAGGGATGTATTAAATTTTTAATGTAGATTTCTCTTTCAAATTATTGTACTTTTTATACTTTTAAGACTTACTGGTGCATACACGTTTAGAATTAATGTAACTTTCAGGCGAGTTGTTCCTTTTCTTATATGTTCCTCTTCAGCCTTAATAATTGTTCTTCTCATAAAGTCAGTTTTGCCTGATATAAACACCAACTTTCTTTTGCCGTTTATTTTCCTGTTATCTATTTTTCTATCTATTTACTTCCAATCATTGTGTCTCTGACTTTAGACGTGCCTTTTATAAACCCCAAACAGCTGAATTTTGCTCTTTTGAGTCCATCTTACAGTTTCTATCATTAAACATCAAGTTTAACTCATTTATATTAATTTTGATTAGTTACATAGTAAATTCCTATTTATTTCTATTATCTTATGTACTTAATATTTACCATGCTTTTTTTTTCCCCTTTGCCCTTTTTCTTTTCTGCTTTGTAATTAAGTTTCCTCTAATCGGGCTTCCCTGGTGGCGCAGTGGTTAAGAATCCGCCTGCCAATGCAGGGGACACCAGTTTGAGCCCTGGTCCAGGAAGATCCCACATGCCACGGAGCAGCTAAGCCCGTGCGCCACAACTACTGAGCCCGCATGCTACAACTACTGAAGCCTGCACGCCTAGAGCCCGTGCTCCGCAACAAGAGAAGCCACCACGATGAGAAGTCCGCGCACCGCAACTAGAGGTAGCCCGCACGCAACAGCAAAGACCCAATGCAGCCAAAGATAAATAAATTGCTGAGCCTGCGCGTCCAGAGCCTGTGCTCCGCAACGGGAGAGGCCACAACAGTGAGAGGCCCGCGTACCGGAAAAATAATAATAATAATAAATAAATAAATAAATAAATTTAAAAAATAAAATAAAGTACAATGGTACATCTTAACTATTTAATAAAAAAAGTTTCCTCTAATCATGTATCCCTTTCTTACCTCCTTTCCACCTCCATCTGCATGGGTTTGGAAGTTATACATTCTACTTTTATTTTTTAAGTTTACTCTTAAATTTTTAACATGCATTCTCTGATCTCCTGCTAAATGTTTATCACCCCCTTTCATCTTACCAGTTATGGTCCCTCATTTTTCGTTCCACCTTGTTGTTAAAAGCCCCTAAGTTAATCATCATTATTGCTATAGTTCTTTAGCTCTATGCATACATTTCTTCATTTATTCAGTCATCATTTCCTCTTGTATCTCGTGACATTTTGTACCTATTTTCTTCTTGAATAAGTAAATTTTCTAGTTCTTCTGTGAAGATCTGTAGTAAATTCCATCAGAACTTATTATATCCTTTCTCTTCAAAAATAATTTAGCTGAGTATATAATTCTACATTGACAGGGTTTGTGGACTTGGTTTTTTTTATAGCTTTTACATGATAGTATTTCATTTTCTTCTGGATTTTATTCGTTTTGTTGGAAAAAAATATGGGATTAGCTTCCTTGGAGGTACCTGTCTTTGCTCTGTTTTGCTCTTCCCTATTGACTATGGTGTTCTGTACTCACTGCTTTCTGCAGTCTGGATTTTTACGTGACATTGACCTTCTTAAATCTAAGGGTTCATGATTCTCATAAATTCCGTAAAATTATTCTTCCCCACTTCTTCTCACTATTATTATGGAATTCCAAGTGTTGTAATTTTTCACTCTGATTCTTCCTCTACAGATAAACCACTTTCAGCTCATTGAGACGTTTCTTTTGGAATTTACCTTTGTATCGCTAAACATATATTATTACTGATATTATTATTTCTTAATTTGGATGTTAATTGTTGACTCCCTACTATGGAAATTAAGAAATTTACCTTTCTTACAATTCTCCTCCAGCCGTACATCCTTTCCTTCTGTTCCCTTAATATAACTGCATAATCATTTTGGCTATACTGTATAAACACCGAGTCATGTACTACACTTTCTGCTACCACTTGACATGATTCCATTTCAGAAGCCCTTTTCCTGGATCCAAAGTCTTCATTCTTCTAGATGCTTTCCTTTGTTTGCAAGGAATACAGATTTCAGTAGGAATCAGAGAATGGGTTGTAAGTTTGAGATTTTTATTTCTGAAAATATTTTAATCTACCTTGCCATTCAACTGATTGCCTGGTGGGATAAAAAAATTCTAGATTACAAATATTTTCTTTCAAAATATTGAAGAAATTGTTCCCCTTTTCCCCCTAGAATGTAGTGTAATAATTGAGAATTTAGAGGTCATTCTGTTTCTTGATTCTTCAAACATAATCACTTATTTTTGGATGTGTAGGATACTGTCTTTGTCTCCAGTGCTTTAAATTTTTTAAATCCAATTTATTGGGCACTCAGTTTGTCCACGCAATCTGGAAACATATGCTTTTCAGATTGGGGATGTTTTCTTGAATTATTTTCCTGATGATTTCAACTCACTTTTCTTTCTTTTTACTCTCACATGAGAACTCTTATTATTTGGATGTCGAAGCTCCTTAACTATCTTTTCTATTTTCTTTGTCTTGTTGTGCTTTCTGGAAGTTTTCCTCAAGATTTTCTTCCAAACTTTTAAATTACTTTTTATTTCTCCTCACATATTTGTAATATCAAAGCACTCTTTTCTACTCATTGAATCTTCCTTTTTAAGAGTTACCTGTCTTGCTTCAAAGACACAATATCTTTCCTCTCTATGGAGTGCTGTGTTAAAAATTTCCTTCTACTCCTTTCATTGGCTCTATTTTCTTCGATCCTTGGACATTGATTCATATTTAAGAATAAGTCACTAAAAAACTGATTAGAAATTCTACGTGTGCATTTGGGGCTAGTTGACAGATGGTCTTCTCCATAGGGTGATCAGGCTGGACTGTTTTGGGGGGGAAATTTCCTCAACTCAATGTCTTCAGCTATTTTCTCTGCTTCCTCAGTTTCTTAAAAAAAAAAAATCTTGCCAATTCTTGCCTTAGGTCATATGGCTGATGCCAGCATTCTGGAACCAAGCACGGAAAGAGGACTCATCCCCACTCAATGTGCAGACTTACACTTAAACTGTTTTACAACATTAACTCCACCCTAAGCTGAGCCTGATTCCTAAATGCAGAATCCATGTGAATTACTTTGTGTCCAAGGTTGGGAGGGGACAGTCATCCAGACACCTGGGGCTGGCAGAAGATCTGCAGGCCTTTCTGATTCTTATACACACTTACAATCCAGTTTCTTTTTATTCAGTCCAACGTGAACCCCATTTTCAAAGTACGAGTCACCTCTGATTCCTGGAGTTCCATAGCACGAAGCAGCTTTCTTCTTGTTCTTGGAAGCTGGTTTAGTTTTGGCTTTCTCTCTTACAGTCAGCAAGATATTGCTTCCTACTTGCTGAGGTACTCCCCACTTTTCCAACTTCCAATATTTTTGTTATTGTCTCCTTTCTCCTCTCTACAATTTTCTGTCCTTTTGTGTTTAAACTCTAAATAAAATATTTTGACTATAATTTTAGTGAAGTTTCAAAAAGAACACATGCAAACATATGTAATCCATCTTTCTGGTTTAAGCAGAATTCCAGTTCTCTCTTAAGCTGTGTCTTATTTTCTGTTTAATTACTTACTGAGTTTTTAAAAACACATTTACTATATTCTTCAGTTTAGCATTTCTAATATTTTCTCAAACCCATTTTTCTGTGGTTTCATGATATTTTCTTATTTGGGGGTCCTTTTTTATGCCTTTAATAATTTTAAACCTACTAATTTGAAAATTTCTATTTAATTTATTCAAGTATTTGAAATTTGGGGGGATTTAATTCTGTCATTTGTTGGTGCTGCTTACTCTTCCTCAGGTGTCTGTTTCTTTGTGCCTTTTTAAGGTTTGATTGTGAGCTCCTCAGGTTGTCATCTGGGGAAACCTGTTCATCCTTCAAGGAGGACCACCCTTCTGAGGGTTTGTGTTTATTTGCCTGGGGTTAACATTGGCCTGGAACAAAAATGTTTCTTAATTTGGGGGATCCTAGTTCATGCAGATTAGACAAATTTGAGTCCCCAACTGGAATGTAGCACAGATCCGTTAGTAAATTTCTCAGAGAACATTTTTTTCCTTGTATACACAGAATTCAGGTCAAAAAAAGGACAAGCTTCTTCGTTTTTATCTTTCTGTGTGGGTTGGTTGGATTTGTTTTCTTTTCCTGGCAGATACTTTCCCTGAGACAGCTGTATTTTAAAGAGCCCCCCTCCCTTTTTTTTTTTTTTTTTTTTGGGGGGTGGGCGCCCCTCCC
>NW_020185337.1:21825976-21871125 GCF_003031525.2 Neophocaena asiaeorientalis asiaeorientalis | reverse complement strand
TTTTAAAAGCCCCCCCCCCTTTTTTTTTTTTTTTTTTGCGGTACGTGGGCCTCTCACCGTTGCAGCCTCTCCCGTTGCGGAGCACAGGCTCCGGACGCGCAGGCTCAGGGGCCATGGCTCACAGGCCTAGCCGCTCCGCGGCATGTGGGATCTTCCCGGACAGGGGCATGAACCCGTGTCCCCTGCATCGGCAGGCGGACCCTCAACCACTGCGCCACCAGGGAAGCCCCCCCCTCCCTTTTTTAAAGGTAGGGGTGGGGGGAGTTTAACTCTGCAGCCCCTGCAGGCCAGTGGCCCCGGCTCCTTTCCTGAGTGGGCGTGGCACTCACCACGTGATCACAGTGACCAGCTCCCAGGGCAGCCACCTGTCAGCTCTCAGGCCAGCTTCACTGGCTTATGGCGCCCTCTTCCTTCCTGATTCCTGGAGATTGCTGTCGTCCTCTTGCTCATGCAGATGAGCATGGATAAGGATATTTGCTATTTTTTATCTAGTGTTTCTAAGTTTTAATATTAGGAATTATCTCAGATCATCCTGTCTGCAACACCACTAGTCTCTACTGTCTTATTTTTATCTTTGCCAACAATGGGTTTTACAGGCAAGGAAGTGGAACCTTGTGGACGAAATGACCAACCCAGGAGCAAGCAGTAAGTGGCAGAGCCAGGGTCACCTCTCTCCTGGTCAGTGTTCCCTCCAACACACTGTGTCCCTGGTTCTCTTCCAAAGCCTTTTGACTTTAATATACACTAAGGTATACAAGCTAACGGTGCCAGACCCAGTTCCAATGTGTGTGTGTGTGTATGTGGTGGGGGGTGGCAATTCTCTGACACAAGCTGGGTGCCCTATAACTTGACTCAATTCTGACTCTCTATATACAGCATCAGAGACCACAGGTTAAGGGATTTGTCCCACAAGACTGCCCTCTCTTCAGGTTTCAGATGCCAGTCAAAAGTCCAGGTGGCTACCTGTACTTCTGACCAACAGGCTATAAATCAGGGGTTCCTACAACCTCCTCTCTGTCTTCGATTAATTTGCTGGGGTGGCTCACAGAACTCAGGAAACCTGTTTACCCACCACATTACCAATTTATTACAAAGGATATTAAAGCCCGAGGAAGAGCTACTTCGTGCCAGGTCCCAAACAAGGGAGCTTCTGTCCTGGTGGAGTTTGGGGGCCTGAGGTGGTTCATAACAAGTTCATAACAAGCTCATAACAAGTTCATAACAAGTTCATAACAAGCTCACCAACCTGGAAGCTCTCTGAATTCCCTCCATCTGGGTTTTTATGGAGGCTTCATTACATAGGCCCAGATGATTAAATCACTGGCCATCGGTGAATGATTCAACCTCCAGCCCCTTTCCCATCCCCAGAGGCCAGGGGGTGGGATCGAAAGTTCCAACCCTCTGTTCTTGGTTGGTTCCCCTGGCAACAGCCCCCTTCCTTAGGTGCTTTCCAAAGTCACCTCATCAACATAAACTCAGGTGTAGTGGAAAGGGCCTTGTGACGAATTAAGACACAGTTATAGCTCTTATCACTGAGGAAATTCCAAGGGTCTTAGAAGCTCTGTGACAGAACCAGTGACAAAAACCAAATAGATACTTATTATAAGTCACAACGTCACACAAGCTCTTGTTGATATCTATTATCTAACATTCAGAAGAAATAAGTATCAAGTACACAGAAATTAATAGAAGCTAAAATTCCCGAGGCTTTCATATTTATGCCCGTATCTTCCACTCTGCACCTCTTATCTCTTCTGAAAATCTCTTGCTACTAGATTGTTCTTCAGAACTTTGAGCTAACAACACAGCTAAGGCAAGGCTTCAATGTACTTGCCAAAATAGGATGGTTAAAAACAAAACAAAACGAAAAAACGACAAAAATACCAAAGAGCTGACAAACGCAGTCAGCTGTGATACACGGATTTGCATTGTTGAACTGGCAATCGAACACTGACAAATAAAGTAAGAGTATTTACACTATCTTAGTTTTCACAGACAATAAAATTCAAAGGCACTTGTAATGCTGAAAAGGTCTGGCAAAAATGTTTTCTTTAATAAATCAAAGAGTAAAGAGTTTAAAGCGATGAACTTGTGTATCACCGTCTCCATTTGTCTCTCCCTGGTAAAGAAAGTGAAGTACTCCTGTTCTTAGCAGTCTACAGGCATGTGGAGCACATACTGCTCAGAAAATTCCAAGATGTTTACAAAAGATCAAGTTAATTAAAAGATACTGTGAAACACAGCATTCGACTTCTATTTGTAAGCACATACATTCTGTATTAATGATTTTCTATCTTTTTTTTAAAAAAAGCAGTAAGGCTCATTTTTCCAAATTAAATGTTATCAAGGAGTCCTAAATATGAAATAGATTAAAGTAAAGTGTTCTCTTTGAAGAAGGGGAGGAGATCTCCTGCCTCTTGGCTGGTCGGGGCAGAGGCACCTCCAGAAAATTAAGGAGTCCTCAGAAACAGCTATGAATGAACCAAATCCTGCATGGAGGTTTACTGAATCTAAAGATCACGTGTGAAGTTCCTAATCTGATGCAATAAAGACATATTCCATTTGCAGGGTCAGTGTATCGAGCAAGCACAGCAGGTGCAGGGATTGAGCCCGGTGCTATTTTTAAGGGATCATGAAAATATTCTGATTTTAGTTTCTTTAAAATTAATATAATAAATATAAATGCATAACAATGAATCCAGATTAGATTATATTTGTCTTTATACTAACGTGGTCATAAGGAATAACTGTAATTTTTATTTTGGAGTAAGGGGCCCACCAGAGGCAACAGTGCTTTGGGCCCATGAAAGTCATAAGGCAGCCTTATCCATCTGCCCCATTAGTTACTGGACAGGATGCTGTGGTCCCAATCCCAACAACTTTGGAACATTCTGCAGAATTAAAGAGGGTCGATTCTGTTACAAGTTTTAGTATACAGGAAAATTCACATGTCACTCTTGATGTCATAATATTTAGTAATACAGATGGAAGTAACTATACAGATACAAATTACAATGTATTTAAATTGCTTCAAAGGTTCTGTCAAGAATATAACTGAAATTATGCCATTTGCAGCAACATGGATGGACCTAGAGATTCTCATACTGAGTGAAGTCAGACAGAGAAAGATAAATGTCATATGACATCACTTATATGTGGAATCTAAAAAAAATGATACAAATGAACTTACTTACAAAAGAGAAATAGACTCACAGACATAGAAAACAAATTTATGTTTACCAAAGGGGAGGGATAAATTAGGAGTTTGGGATTAGCAAATTATTATATATAAAATAGATAAACAACAAGGACCTACTGTATAGCACAGGGAACAATCTTAAATATCTTGTAATAACCTATAACATAAAAGAATCTGAAGAAGAATATATATATACATATATATGTATAACTGAATCACTTTGCTGTGTACTTGACACACAACATTGTAAATCAACTATACTTCAATAAAATTTATTTTAAAAGGAATAAAATACTGCCCCAAATGGAAGCCTGCTCTGGTTGAGAACTCGGTTGGCTGCCGCCTCTTCTAAGAGCTGCAGATGCTCAGGTGACAGGGGAATTTAAAGGAGCCGTCCGGTCCTACTACCTCAAAGAAATCCTCTTCAAAGTGCATTTTCAGGCAGTAGAGATGACTAATGATGTTCTTCCACTCACACTATAGTTTTCTTTTATTACAACAATTTTTATATGTGTGATAGAAATAGTGTTCCCTGGAAGTATTGCTGGAGAGTGTATAACATTTAAAGAAACAACCCTGTTACATAAGCCAGCTTTGTGCTTGAAGATTATTAAGGTGAATTCATTCCCTTTAACCATCCTTTTCCCCTTTGTTGTAGCTTTTCTTTTCCTCCATGAAAAAAAACCAAAAATGGCCCAAGCTAGGTAGAAAACTCTATCCATTGTCACCGCTGCCTGAGAGAGAATAAATCTGTGTTCTAGAGTCAACTCTCAAAGATACTCTACATTTTATTATAAGTCTTCCTGAAAACATCTTAAGCTGCTTTTCAATAGCTAAATGTTACCAGTTTTCTACTGCATTGGGCACACTGACGTGACCTCTCGGAAGGAGAGATTTCTGATGAACGTGAGGCTCTGTACCCAGTGGGTTTGATGTGAGTGACACGCCCACGCCCTTTCGGGCAAACATTCATGTTTATGCTGCATGCAAACACTCTCACTAAAATCTCATACAGTAAGTTAACATGTCTTATTTTACTTAATTCATTGTTGATTACTTTATTCCCATTGTCATTCTAATCCCAAGAACAAATATCAATAAATGGTCCAAGTCATGAATATTGCCTCGTCCATCTGATTCTACAGAACAAAATTAACCAGAGCATGGGAACCATTTGTCCACAAGTCTTCTGAAAAACCATAAAATACATCATTTGATAGTATCACTTTGTCTGATGAAAGTTTTGGCCACTGTAACACACAGCTTTATGATATTATTTTTTTCTATTTTATGAGCTTCATCTTGTAGGTGATTTTGAAGAAATACTTTAGCATTAAAAAAAGCGTTTTTCACTTTATTGCTCCTAACCAACTCTTCCTCTTTTTAGTTACACACACACACACAAAATAAACCCTCTCAGGTTTTGCACCAGGGCTGTGTAAATGCTGCAGCAACAGCGTTATTTAATAAATTTATTACCAGGAACTTGTCAAAGAAGCACACATGCAGATTTAGACCACCTGCATCTCCATAAACATGAAGCACTCATTTAAAATAGTGACTGTTCCTTCTTCCTGAATTGACTGCTATGATTACTCTCAGTGAATGGGTTGACCGTCCTTCCATGGGTCTCCACTATCAAGTTGATTTTCAGGGAGCAGAGCAATCAGACGACAGATGCCATGTCACAAGATAGAATTTACAGAATTTTCTTTTGGCGCCTGTTTTCAGAGACTTGAAGGTTCTGCTTTGTACTTCCTGTTTCTAACCAGTGTTATATGTTCCCACTTAAAAATACAATTTAAAAACAGTTTAAATTCTGCTTTTAAATTGGCAAATAGAAATGACACTAAAACCACAAAGCCCTGAATTTTTGGAATCCTCATGTTAGACTCTAAGAACTCCAACTTTTTTGAAAGAAGGGAACATTTTTATCTTTTACTGTATCTTATCATTTTACCTTTTATCATTATTCTCATTTATTTTTTAATATTTTTATCATTATTATCATTTTACCTTTTATCTCATCGCGTTATCCATACACTGCCTTGCCATCTTTAATATCTGGCGACTAAAATAATATGGGGTAAGTCTTCTAAACAAAAAATTGGTTCGACACCATTTTTTTTTTAAAGCCAGTTAGTTTGGTGCAAAATACTTTTTAGAAAACCCAGCAGTGTGACTACTTGCAGATGTTCTGACCAAGAACTGCAGGGGGTGAACTGAAGTTGGGCTGCAGGCCTGCTACCACGGACTCGCCAGCAAGAGAAAAGTACTGCACTTTTCAATCATTAACTCCGTGTACTTTTCCTCTCTACACTGCAGGCTTGAACAACAACAACAATGCCCCATAATTTAGAAGATGTTGAAAATAGCCTTCTACTGATTGGGTCAAAACCTTTACTGACATCAAAACACACACACTTACTTTCCTTAATCTTCAAGTAAGATTGGAATTATGTAAGAAGCCCCTAGAAGAGCGGAGAATTCCTTAGGAAATCTTTGTTAGCTTTGGAATGTTTTCTAAGGTTATATAGTTGTTGGATGTCCATTATAAGAAATGGACATCAAACAGCTTTGAAATTTGAGGGGAAAGTAATATTTTATGGTCCTGCTTTTTTAAAAAAGCTTATTTTGGAAGGACCTATGTTAGAATGAATGTATGCATGACCCCTATATGCCAAATATTTCCAGTTAGAAACACTGATGGCACTTTGGTGATTGAACCATCTGATATAAATGTATGACCAACTGATCATGAAATTGTTATGTCACTCTGTGTGGTATAAACAACGCTAATCTGGAGAAACTTTGCTATAGTTTTTTTTAGTATGTTCCCAACAAATCCAGGGTTCACAAGTTCACTACCAAGCTGGATCCTAATCTCAGGGAGGCAGTGATCTAAGTGCAGGTAAGAGAAAATGAGGGAGACATAGTCAGTACCCACCCTCAAGAATGGCCGCAGTTTTACAAGTGAAGCAGAGATGCAAGCAATTAATGTATACACTGCTTGATAAGGCTCACGCATATGACAGAGAGTAGCACAGGGAAGTGACTAACTCCAAGAAGGAGGAGGGGAATGATGGAGAAGAATGGACAGAGAAAGGTTAGAGCAATAACAAATGGGGTGGTCTTTAGGGGAGACCAGGACCTGCCAGATACACGTGGGAAAGAAGCCGAATAAGAGGCAAGTGGACAGCACCTTTATTCCCACTGAAACACGGCATCAGCAGAGCGCTGGGTGGTGAGCTGAAAGAGCAAGGATGGCTTGGGATGATACTTCTGAAGTTCAAAACCAAATCTATCAGAAGCAAGGTTTCTTTATTATTTCTCCTTAATCTTTTTCCCAATTGACAGTGCACTGAAGGAATTGTAAAAGGATAGTGTGAAACCCCCATGTGTGCCCTCCTTTTAGTAGTATAACCTGCAGAAAAGTCACCAAAATTAGCTAGAAGTATCACTGAGTTATCACAAAATATATGGGCCAGAGATAGAACATTATGCTCATTTTAGAAGCAGGCTTCAGGCCCCCTTTTGGTCACCTACACCTTTTTCCTTCATAAAGAGAATAACTGTTTTGTCTTTTATGATATTACCTTCTTTCTTTTAAAGAGTATTTTCAGCATCTATATATGTAGTCCTAATAACTATGATACAGCTTTGCCTGTTTTTAAACTTTATGTAAAGAGGATCATATAGTATGCATTATGTTCTGATGGGTATCTCAACATTATATTTGAGATTAATTTAATTTTTTGCATGTATAAGCAGTTCCATTTTCATTGCTGTGTAGTGTTCAATTTTATAAACATGCCATAACTTCTTTTACGATATTTAGAAACTTGGGTTCAGTTTATTTTATTTAGAAATTTGGGTCCAGCTTTCACTATTAAAATTAATGGTGCTAGAAAGATTATTGTATGCATCTTGGCACAAATGTGCACACATTTCTACTGAATATATAAATGAGCGGAAATGCTGGGTCACAATGTATATGAATTTTCAATTTTAGGAGATAATGCCATAAGTGGTTATTTCAATTAACCTTCCCATCCACTCCCATTGGTCCGTATCCTCTCCAACACTTACTATTTTCAGTCTTTTAAATTGTAGCCATCCTAATATCTGTGTCACAGTATCTCTTTATGCTTTAAACGTGCGTTCCTTTGATTACTCATTAGCTTGGATATCTTTCATACATTTTTTTTAACTATTTGGATATCTTCTTTTGTGACATGCTTTTAATTGCCATTTTTCTATTGTGCTGTCAGGTTGATTTTTTTCCTCCTTACTGAGTCATAGTTCTTTACATAAATCTTTGTCTGTTATGTGTGTTTAAGATATCATTGCATACTCTGTAGCTTGCCTCTTTACTCCATTAATGATGTCTTTTGATGAACAGTTTCTTCATTTTACTGCAGTCGAATCAATCTTTTCTTTTATGGCTCGTGCTCTCTGCATCACAGTTTAGAAGTCTTTCACTGTTCTGAATTCATTAAGAAATTGTCTCATGTTTCTACATAACTTCTAGAAACCAAGAAAATATGCCGAAGGACATAGAATGCAAGATCCCCTCCCTGGGTACTCTTGGTGAGAGACTCTTAGAAGTGACTGGGAAGATAGAAAGGAAGTCATAATTCCCCAGAGGCTTTTGCAGCTGATGTGTGGGCTGGCCTGAGCTTCACAGTGGCTTTCCAGTGACCTTGAGATCCACCCATTTCTCTTCTGCAGATTGTGGTATTTGTGGGAACTTGTGAGAATTTCCTGGGAATTGTAGCAGCTTTTGAAAAACTTTTGAGAAGTTCTACTTTGTTACTTGTGGCTGAGGACAGTCATTTTCCGTGGTAGCTTCTCAGCTCTGCGGTCCTCCCTCCCATCTTCCAGGGTGGATGGAAGCCTCCAGGGCTCCCATTAAATGCTCTGTACCTGGAACGCATCCAGTAGCTGCTCTACTTCTGACTGAACCCTGACTTGGCTCTAGTTTTGTTGCCTTGTCTCTTTGTATGCCTGGTTATCTTTCTTGTTGGACGTTGTATTCCTAAGAGTGCTTTTTAGAAGTAATTTGAGCCAAAGTGAGAATTTAGGTTTGTTCCTATTGGGCACCTAGTGTCACTAGTGATCCAGAATTGCATTAATTCTGTTCCAGGCACTGAAATGATGTGAAACGAGCTGCAGGTGCTTTGAGGCATGTCTGCTTCCCGCTCACACTTCATCCTAGGGTTGAGCCTTGAAGGGCCACCAAAGTGAGGGACGCTCACCAGGTTCCTGACTGGGTGGGCCCTGGACTCCTACTTTGGCCTCTCAGACTGCCAGCTGCTGGGCCACTTCTGAAATTGTTAAATACCTCTACACATATTTCCCTGTATAGGGAAAAGTAGCCCCAAACGCCAAGCTCCCCTCCCTGATTTTTACCCACTTTGGATCTTTGTCTGTTATCTCATCCCTGCCATGTTAATTCTCCAAATTCTTGCACCAAAAGTGATTTTTAAATATTTTTTCAGCTTTTCTAATTGTCTTTGGCGACAGTAGTGATCCTAATTAGTTATAAAGAGCAGAAGTCGCCTATGGTGACTTAAAGTTTATTTCTTCAAATATCATTCATTAAGCACAAATCCCTCATCATGCAGAATAATAAATTTCAGTTGAGTTAAAAAGGCTTACATAAAAAACTATAAAAGAAATGGAAAAAGTTATAATCTTAATATGATAAGGGCCTTTCTAAGTCAGACATAAAAACTAGAAACCAGAAAGAACAAAAAGAGAGGGAGAGAAAGAGATTCTACTCTATAAAATTTAAATATTTCTGTACTTTAATATTTTTTCATTTTAATATTTTAAATTTTAATATTTTAAAGCAAAGTTATTTGGGGGGGGCAGGGGTATATGGGAAATCTCTGTATCTCCCTTTCAGTTTTGTTGTAACCTAAAACTTCTCTAAAAAATAAAGTCTTTAATGTGAAAAAAAATAGCAAAGTTAAAGGACAAGTTATAGACTGAGAATAAGTATTTGATTCATATCTAATGACACATTCTTTATGTCTATCATCTATTACTCTCAATTGCACTTTTATTTTCTTTTAAATTTTCTTACTTTGTACATTTTCTTTTCTTTTTTTTATCTCAGATTATTCTCTCTATAGCTTTACATTCATGCTTCACAGATTTTAAAGACTTGTTGTTACCCATTGAGAATGTGGAATACTTTTTGAAATGATTTACTCATTAATTTAGTGAGTATTTATTGAATGTCCACTCTCAGTCACACAGATGTTTTAGGAGCTGGGGATATAATTGTTAACAAGAAAGACAAATGTTCTTATTCTGATTGTCAATCACTGTAAGGGTTCTATTTTTCTTATGAAACTTGAGGTGTTTCCCTTCTCTTGTCCTATAGTACCTGGCAATTATAAGTGTGTTTTTATTTCTGTTTATTAATCTTCAAACGAGAGGAGGGCCAGGCAGACCTAGTGTGCCAATGGGAAGACCATGAGATTATCTTTGACTTCGTTCCTTCTGGGTTCACTTGTTTCCTCATTAAATCCTTTCCCTTGCATTTAGCTGGATGGTTTATGGAGGTTGTAGCTCATGGCTGTTTTACTCTTTGCAGTTCTCTGTCTTAGCAGCTGGATACATAGATGTTCTCCTAGACTTACTGCCTAGTCATATAAGTGGATGACTCAAATGAAAAAACAAAATCGTCACTACTTATTGTACCAAGGCTCTTGTGCCTTATCTCTTCCATGATTATAGCCATTTCTCTGTTAACCTGCCTTTTTGTTTTCTGGGAAATACAATTATCAATAAGATGTACTAAAGCTGAGAGTGACTGAGGGTGTTTGAATCAGCACTGGCTACTTCAGAAAGCAGGGGACCCATAGTAGAGGGAGAGCCGCCAAGATCTCGTTAGTAGAGAATTTACATGTTGAATAAAGGTTCAGGTAGAGGCAGAGTCTGATAGCTTTCTTTCAGCAAGAATACAATGTAAATCTTTCACCGTAGCATTTTTCTTTTTTTTTTTTTAGTGTAGCTCTAGTCTGGTAGTTTTCTGTATGTCTTTGTAGGAACTTTCCTTGTAAGTGTTATAGGGTGGGCCATATTAGGGGCTAATCAGATCCCATTTTCCCCCAGGGTTAATTTTTTAGTTCAATTCCTAATGCTACATTTTATCATGTGTATCTTTATTGGTATTTATAAGTAAATGTGTTGGTATTTAAATATACATACATTAGATTTGCAAAACTCTGAATGGTATGTAATCAAGTAGGTCATGACATAATTTCATTCTCTAGACCATTACATACTTATAGAAAATCCTTATAGCAATTTACTTTGAAATGAGACAGGTGCTAATTTTTCTAAAAATGAAAGTGAGAATAGAAACTATTTTTCAAGGACCATCTCAACAGATTTTTTAAAATTTTATGTTTTATTCTTTTTTAAATTTATTTTTTTCTTCATTTCAAAAGTAATTAAAGTTTACTGTTCAGATGAAGAAAAGAACATAAAACATGGACGTCTTCTACCACATAATATTATCATGCTTTTTAAGTTTGCTTTGCTTACTGTCCAGGGTTATTTATGTAAAGAGGACTAAGAGTGCAGGCTCAGGGGTCTCATGTCCTGGTTTCAAATCTGTTACCTACTAACTGTGAGCTCCTACTGACTCAGTGCCTTAATTACCCCATCTGTAAAATGGGGATAGTATATCCACTTCCTAGGAGAAATAATTGAGATAATACATGTAAAGCTCTTTAAAATTTCCTGCTGCACATAAAAGCACTTAAAATGCAGCTATTTTCACTTGTAATTTCCTTGTTAAAAATGAGTTAACATTTTTATGACTTTTTAAATAACATAATATGAGCAGCACATAAAACATTGTCCTACAACACAATTCCAATGGCTGCATAATACATATTTTTTGATGTGTCATTAATTAGTTAACTCTTTGTAGTTGATTTGTTTTTAACTTTTTCCTACTATGTACTTTATTAGTTTCCTATCGTTGCTTTAACAGATTACCACAAATTTAGTGGCTTAAAAAACCCAATTTATTATCTTACAGTTCTGGACGTCAGAGTCTAAAATCAAGATGTCAGCAAGGGTGTGCTCTTTAAAGAGGCTCCAGGGGAGGACCCATTTCCTTGCCATTTCCAGCTTCTAGAAGCACCTGCATTGCTGGGCCCACCCCCTTCTTCCCTCTTCAGAGTACATCGCTTCAATCTCTGGCTCTCTTGTTCCATGTTCTCTTCCTGACTTCAACCCTCTTGCCTCCCTCTTCATGAACCTTTGTGATTACACGAGGCCCACTCAGATAATCTAGGATCATCTTCCCACCTCAAGGTCCTTAATTAAAGCACATCTGCAAAATCCCTTTTGCTGTGGAAGGCAACATATTCATGGGTTCCAGGGCTTTGGACATGGACATCTTTGGAGAAACTAACTTGTGCGTACTTCTTCATTATTTCTTAGAATACATTTCTAGACATAAGTTTCTGGTCAAATAACATGTCCATTTAAAACTTCTGCTCAATATTACCCTACTTAGGATTTAGCAAAAGCCTAATTGAGTGAGCATTATCTAATTAAATGCAAGAATGTCGTATTAATTTACACTCTGACCCAGATTTCATGACAGCTGCATTTTATTCTAATGGTCAGCATTTCGAAATTTCCAAACTTTCTAATCATCTTAACCGTAGGCTTTTAGTTGTTCTTTTTCTTATTTGTTTAGTCAGTTTTCAATAACAAAATGAGGACTTTTCTTAGTTTTCTATATTGAAATACAATGCTAACAGAACAAAGATATCCTATTAAATAAGATTTGCTTTCCTATCAATCGTAAAACAGCTATTCCATGAAATGCAGGTGACAAAAATACGTGAGATGTTGCAACACCCGAAAAAGGAAAGAAATAAAGTTGTGATTTCCTAGAGACATCCATAAACATAATATCATAAAAGGCAAAAGTTGTTTTCTTTTTAAGTGCTTGCCATATGCCACAGACTTTGATATATTATATATTACTTTTGGAATCTGTCATGAGTATAATTCATGAATTGCAGTTGGAGAATAAAGACAGCATTGATTCAAATCAAAGAAATATGAGGAAAAAACCCAGAATTTCTACGCCTGTTATGATGGTGAGCTAGCATGAGTTCCTAGCCACTCCTTCAAAATCAAACTTGGAAAAACCAAAGATGAGAGCAGAAACATGACTTACAGGCATCACCTGTTAACAAACAGCCACCCCGACCTGACCCACCCCTAGGAGACTGCCTGGTGCCTTGACCCGGGAGTGTGGGAAGTGGTGAAGGGGACTTTCAAGTTCCTCTTTGCTTCTCCCCTTCATGCCTTCAGACAATCATTCTTTCCTGTCGCGTCCTCAAACTCATCACCAACACCTGCAGGATAGTGAGTTCAGGTGCAATCAGGGCCGAAAAACATAACAGAGCCAAACACGAGCAACAGGGAGACAAAGTGATGGGCAGCCTTGCCTCCTCTAAATCCCCAGGGCAGGCGTCACACAGAGGAAGGAAGACTCCTCTTCACCCTCCTTGTTTCATCTCGAAAGCTGACACGAAACCCTGACCCATGAGTTTAACCAGAAGAGTGACAGCAGGTGGAGGTTGTCAGCTGGGGTTTGGGTGTTGGGGGTTTCTGCTGTCCCTCATCCACGGCCCCAGCTAGTAGCTCTTCCCCAGAGCAACTGCTGCCTTCAGGGAAGTAGGAGCTCAGAAATCAAATACTGGACACCTGGTAATACAACCTTTGTAAAGAAAGGTTTAAATTGAACAGCATATACCATTCAAAGCACAATCATTGTAGTCGTAATTTAAAATAAGTATAATATTTATGCTTGAGTAGAAAAGGTAAGACATCAGCAATAAGAAACGAGACAAATGTCATAAAATTGGAAACACTCGATATTAAAATATAATGGTTGAACATGAAAGGATGCTCAACATCACTAATCATTAGAGAGATGCAAATCAAAACCACAATGAGGTATCACCTCGCACCGGTCAGAATGGCCATGATCAAAAAATCTACAAACAATAAATGCTGGAGAGGATGTGGAGAAAAGGGAACCCTCTTGCACTGTTGGTGGGAATGTAAATTGATACAGCCACTATGGAGAACAGTAGGGAGGTTCCTTAATAAACTAAAAACAGAGCTACCATATGACCCAGCAATCCCACTACTGGGCATATACCCTGAGAAAACCATAATTCAAAAAGAGCCATGTACCACAGTGTTCACTGCAGCTCTATTTACAATAACCAGGACATGGAAGCAACCTAAGTGTCCATCAACAGATGAATGCATAAAGAAGATGTGGTACATATATACAATGGAATATTACTCAACCATAAAAGGAAACGAAATTGAGTTATGTGTAGTGAGGTGGATGGACCTAGAGTCTGTCATACAGAGTGAAGTAAGTCAGAAAGAGAAAAACAAATACCGTATGCTAACACATATATATGAAAGCTAAAAAAAAAAGGGTTCTGAAAAACCTAGGGGCAGGGCAGGAATAAAGATGCAGACGTAGAGAATGGATTTGAGGACACAGGGAGTGGGAAGGGTAAGCTAGGATGAAGTGAGAGAGTGGCTTGGCCATATTTACACTACCAAATACAAAACAGAAGCTAGTGGGAAGCAGCCACATGGCACAGGGAGATCAGCTTGGTGCTTTGTGACCACCTAGAGGGATGGGATAGGGAGGGTGCGAGGGAGGCGCAAGAGGGAGGAGATATGGGGATATATGCATAAGCTGATTCACTTCGTTATAAAGCAGAAACTAACACACCATTGTAAAGCAATTAGACTCCAATAAAGATATATATATATATTTTTTTTTTTTTTGCGGTACACGGGCCTCTCACTGTTGTGGCCTCTCCCCTTGCGAAGCACAGGCTCCGGACGCGCAGGCTCAGCGGCCATGGCTCACGGGCCCAGCCGCTCCATGGCATGTGGGATCTTCCCGGACCGGGGCACGAACCCATGTCCCCTGCATCGGCAAGCGGACTCTCAACCACTGCGCCACCAGGGAAGCCCCAATAAAGATATTTTTTTAAAAAGATGCATCAGAATCGTAAACTGGAAATAAACTTAAAAAAATAATAAAATAAAATATAATGGTTGAAATAAAAAACATAATAGAAGGGATAAATACCAGGGTAGATATAGCTGAAGTATAAATTAGTTCCATAAGATAATATGGAACAACTTTTCCAGAAGACAGAAAAATGTACATAAAATATAATAATAAATACAAACTTCACAAGATTAAAGAAAGATGGAAGACTTCAGGGTGAAAGAATTTAGGATTCTAAACAAGGGGAGAAGGGAAAACAATTACCTAATAAATATAATTAAATTTAAGAAATCCAAGACAATGAAAGTGTTCCGGAAAACATTTAGAGAGAAAAGCAAAGTTCCATGTTGGAACAAGAATCAGGTTGTCAAACATTTTGATAGCTCATACATAATACCACAAAAATGGAGTAATATTTTTAAAGTATTAAAAAGTATCCAGTTGAATAATTCTTCAAACATGAGGACATAAACATATTCTCATGCATTGAAAATTTCAGAACTTTTGATAATGTCATACAATGAAAACATTCTTGAAGTAAGTACTCAAATAAGTAAAGAAAAATAAAAAAAGAACCCCAAAGATGTTACAAGTATCAGGGAAAGAAGAGGTAGTCAAATTATTCAGTAACATTTAGCGTGTGTGTATGTGTGTGCGTGTGGGTGTGCGTGTGAGAGAGAGAGAGACAGGGAGAGAGAGACACGAGAGAGAGAGAGAACAAGCACAAAATCATAGGACCTAGTTAAACTAGTAAGTTTATCCATAAAAATTAAAAATTAAGTTCTAGAAAATATTAATAAAATGAGGGCTGGGGAATAACAAATTAGATTTAAAAATGTTTTCTGCAAGTGACACTCCTAAAGCAAAAAGACAAAATCTTTTAAAAGGGAAAATATGAACAACATAAACCTGGGGTGGCAATTTGAAAACCTAACAAGATAAAATTTAAGAAAAAAGTATCCTGTGAGCACACAAGGACATGCTATACTGGAAAAGAAGAGAAACAGGAAAAGAAGGCATGATGTCACAAACACATGTGCTCCTGTAAGACAGACTCAAAACATATACATCAGAACTTTCCAGGGAGAAACAGGTAAATGAACGAACGACTGTCACTTGAGATTTTACATATCCCTCTCAAAAACTGCAATCAAGTTTATAAAAAATAAGCAATCTGTTCTCCACACAGAACCTAGAATAATTTTTTAAACATGTAAATTAGATTATGTCTTTTTTTTTTACCACAATTCTTCTGTAGCTTCCTGTTATTCTTAGAATAAAATCTAGAGGGTTCTACACATCTCTCATTTCACTCTTTTTCTTATTTCACTATTTTCTCTCCCTTATTTATTACATTGGTGCCCAACTAGCCTTCTACTGGTTCTTACTTGGAAGTCGCCAAGCACCTTCTTGCTCAGGATTCTGGAGTTTATTGCTGGTGCAACAACAGTCTCTCACTTACATCTAGTGATTTTGCACCATTCAGGTGTCTCCTTAAAATATCTCTTTCTTGGCTATCGTAAATAGTGCTGCAATGAACATTGGGGTACATATACAGACTACTATATATAAAATAGATAATCAACAGGGACCTACTGTAGAGCACAGGGATCTCTACTCAATATTCTGTAACAATCTATATGGGAAAAGAATCTGAAAAAGAATAGATATATGTGTATAACAATCACTTTGCTGTACACCTGAAACTAACACAACATTGTAAATCAACTCTACTTCAATATAATT
This sequence comes from Neophocaena asiaeorientalis asiaeorientalis, assembly GCF_003031525.2. Classification (NCBI taxonomy): domain Eukaryota; kingdom Metazoa; phylum Chordata; class Mammalia; order Artiodactyla; family Phocoenidae; genus Neophocaena; species Neophocaena asiaeorientalis. The sequence continues at coordinate 21,855,079 of NW_020185337.1, read as the reverse complement.
TTTTTAAAAAATCTCTTCCTCAGAGAGGCCTTGCCTATTCATATTGCACTGAAAACAAACAAACAAAAAAACCAAAAACTCCTGCCCTCCCCCAATTCTCCAGGCCCATTATTTCTTCAACAGCTCTTACCACCATCCAATAACACAGTATGGCTTCTATCTTGACTTGTGTACCCTTGGTCTGTCCCACTAGAGTGAAAGCTCTGTCGGGGACGTGACTTTTTATCCACCACACACGCCCACCCTTAGCAGACACGGCACGCACTGTGTGTGATTCACACGCATCACTGAATAGGGCAGCAGGCAGAAGGGAAGGGCAGGGCCTTCGCAAGCCCAGATTTCCAGCTCACCAGTTGTGTCATTTTGGAGCTCTTCTGGTCTCCGTTTCCTCGTCTCAAATAGTTTGTGTGTGTGTTTAAAGAAGTGAGCTAAATCGTAAGGATGAACTCTCTTATGAGTTAATTCATGTGAAAATGCCTAGAAAGGTGTCCAGCTTTTAGCAGATATATCGGAGATGATAATGAAGAAGCTGGGGTTTTCGCCCCTCCTTTTGTAGCTCAATTGCCCTTGATACAGGATTACCCGTACCACTATGAGCTAAAACGGCCACGGCGGAATTCTTTGGGTCTCTGCCCTTCCTTATTCCTTAGAGTAAAACACTAGTGTTACCTTCAGGTCAGAAAACCTCCTGAACTTCGTTCTGATGATTGTGACAATGTTATCAGGCCTGCCAGATTACAGCCATCTCCAGCTCTGTATTGTCTCTACGCTCAGGCAAAGGGGATGCTGTGCACGGTGATTAAGTTATACGGAGTTGGCCCTGCCTCTTGCATAGAATTAACTTTGGTATAGCTTCCATTTCATTAGAGAAACGCTTTAAAACAGGTCAAGTGTAACCAAGACAAAACTGAAAATGCATTATTCTATTCTGATAGGCCCTCCAAGCTGAAACACATTTAATGCAATTTTAGAAGGAAGTTCAAATGTCAGGCAGACTCCTTTAAGGAAACAAATGTCTTAAGCCTCACACTGAGTAATTTTAGAATAAACACTCAGTATATCTCTCCTACTATCCTAGAACATTTTCTGGATGGAAAATAAGCCATTTGTGTGAGTTAATGTGGAATGCAGCCGACAGCACTACACTGAATACTGTTTTCAATAACGTCTCTTTGGGACTCACTTTATGCTTTCAGGAATACCTTGAAGTTTTCTATATTTTCTTTCTTTGTATTGGATTCTTGGAATTATCAAAGTTTAATAAAACTTAGGTCTGTGCCTTGCTGTTCTTCCACATATTAACATAATATAATTAAGTCTTATTCATCAGGTTTTTCAATCAGCTGGGCAACTACCGTCGCTTCCAAATTTTCACTAAATGCAAAAGCAGCTCCGTTTAGATGGAACCACTTTCTGCAGTTGTCAACACAACTTAAAAAAGGAACATTTTATTTCTACCACTGTCGTGATTTTTCAAAAATGAGTCCATGGACTAATGAGTGGTAGATGTTGGGAATCACCATGGTGGTATGGGATCTGGGCAAAGGGAACAACATGTGAAGTGGGTCGTGAGTTGTGGCCATAAGTCATCATCATAGTGTTTGGCTCTTGAAACATTCAAACCAATTGAAAGAGGAGGGGGTGAAATTACTTCCCTTCCTGCCAGCGTGCTTTGGGAGAATATGAAGTGAGAATTTCTGGGCTTAATGTTTAAACTTGTGTCATGAGTTTCAAAAATCACTGCATTTTCCAGGAATATGTTTCCAGATTTCAGGACACCCTGAGCTGATCATTTTCCAGAAGAAAATCTGAGTGTATATGCTGATACGTCTGTTTTATTCCCACAGCCCAGATCCCTCTGCCTAGAGCCTGCTGTCATTTAGAAAACCCCAGGATACCTCAACCCTGTCTTCTTCTACCCCTCTGTCCTCCTTAGCGGTAAGTGCAGTCCCTGCCCCACATGTTCATCCTGGGAATAAAGATGGAGACCTGAACAGCATCCTCGGCTTCTCCCTCATCTTGTCCCTGGCCTCCAGAGCCTTCAAGTCCTAACACTTGGCCTATAAAGGACAGCTCACATGTAGCGCCACCTCTGAAACTCCCATGTTTCACTCGGCTCAAATGCAGTAGCCTCATAACCGATCTCTTGCTTTGTGTCTGTCTTGTTTTGAAACTGATCAACCTAACTGCTCTAGTGCTCATACTAAAACTTAGATCTTCTAACGTTACTTTCTTGTTTTAAACCTTCCAGCGCTTCGCATAACCTTTCACATCAGGCTCCACTGCTGGACCTCGTCCAGGGATCTGGGTGACCTCGTCCATCCAACTTACCTCCCTAGCCCCGTCTCTGTCATCTATTCAAATGCAGCCGCTTGCCCCAAACCACTGGCAGCTCCAGAGCACGCCACCCTCTCCTCTTTCTCCATGGCTTCCAACACCTTTTAATCTCACTACTGCTTTACCTTTACAACTCAGCTGGAGCTCAACCTACCCCAAAAGCCTCCTTGGATGCCACAGCCTAAATTTGAATTCCTCTTCCTCACGAAGCTGTAATATTCTCCTTGTGTCCTTATCAGAGAACCCAGGACCCTTTTCTAAACTTGAAGGTGGCCAGTGCTCACGTATTGGTCCAACCTAATAATCTCTCCTCAGTGTTCATCCTCCCTAAACTGAGGCCTCTAAGGACTCTGGAGCACCAGCTCTTTCTGAAACAGTCTCCTCGCTGTGTTCTGAGGCTCTGACTCAGGTTTGCTTGTGTCTCTCTGCCACTTCTCCTGTTCTTCCAGGGCACCTTCCTCTGTGGAACAAACGGTGCTCACTGCAACTCTTTTTTCTCACACCTTTACTCCCTGTGATTATCATTTCTTATATTTAGAACCACCATTTCTATGGGATAAACCCTGACTCTATTCTCAATCCAGACCTGTGCTCCAGACATTCCACTATGACTTGAAATTCCTTCATAACACTCAACAGCGTTCACCATTGTATATTTACATATCTGTATGCTCTTGTAACTGAATAACCCGTTACACTGTAGATGCCATGGCTCACCAGTATATTCCCAGTGCCTGATTATATATATATATATATATACACATATATATACATAAAATCAATAAATACCGGCTAAATAGAGAATAGTAACCAGATGTTATTGGGCTATGTTAAATGGGACTGTTTGTCTTCCTGAACTGCATCTAAAAACAAGTAAACAGTATCCCCATATTTTAAAGGGCTGTGCTACTGAATCTATGTAGGGCTTGTTAAGAGATGGCCCCCTCAAACTAGCTCTGTGACACTTCTAGATCATTAATCATCTTCAGGTTAAGACTGAAAGGGGAGAAGTGCTATTCAGTGTGATTGAGAGAATGCTTCCATCCACTTCAAGCCAAGTAAGGAAACCTTGGAGAAGAATTTTCAGACTGGCATGTACAGTTGTGCAGGTTGTATACTGCACCCTAGGGGTGCCATTCACATCACAGGCATTATAGTTTTCTATAGTTAAAAATTTTTTCAGAGTGGCAGAAATAAAATATTTTGTTCTAATAAAATTAGTAAATATGATGAGAATTTGATGAGGGAAGTATGATGTCTTGAGTAAGTGGTGCCTTTCTCGACTTTGCACAAAGGGCAAACATGCACTGGTGGTTGGCCCGAGTTTGGTATTTACTGTCTAAATTTTGGAAGCTATAGAGAGTCCGTCTCTCATTTAGAAAAGTTTAAAGATGAGAGACTAACTGAATCTAGGCACTACTGCTGAGTGAGGAGAGAAACCAGCTGGAATAAGATGGAATAAGAACAACTGCTAAGGAGCGTGGGTTCCTGTTTCCTGTGGGCTTAAGTTGTCTTGAAAGAAGTCGGGTCTTCCTTCTAGGACGTGACCTTCCCGGAAAAAGTCTGTGCGAATGTGTTCTACTTATGACGGCTGAGTGACATAGTATCCCAAAACTTAGTGGCTTACGATGATGACATGTATTTCTCTTACAAATATGTAATCTGGACAGGGCTCAGCAGGAATTCCATGGAGGCTCACTGGCTTACGTGTCCACCACCGGGGCTGGAGCAGCTGAGGCTCCTCGGGCATCTCTCTCTCTCTGTTTGCTGACCATGTGGTCTCTCCAACATGGTGGCCTCAGGGCTGCCAGGATTCTTCCACTGGCATCTCAGACTCTCAAGGAGTGAGTCCTGGGAGACAGGTAGCTAGGCAAAAGACACACAGTAGCACTTCTGCTACGTTCAACTGGTTGCAGAAATTACAAAGGTCCACCTACTTTCAAGGGGAGGGAACCTGGGTCTTCCTCTTGGTATTGATGGACAGGTGGGGATGTCATGTTGTAGGAAAAGCACATGGCATGGGGTATGATACATTGGCATAGCCAGTAAATGGAGCTCTAGCAGGGTCAGGAGATGCTAGGTACAAAGTCTGCTGTCAACATCAGGGAGAATTCCAGTTTGGGCAGTCTCCAAAAATCCCTGCTGTGTCTCAGGAGAGCCAAGATTTGGGCACCTGTCACACCAGCCCCTCAACGCCAGAGGACAGAACACCATCATCTGATCTTTCTCCCAGGCTAGAATCGCTCTGTAATTCATTTCTCTTTATTTCATCCCTTATTTCTGATTTTTAAAAAGTAACTCATTTCTTTATTTTAAATATCAATCATGATCAATATTTCTTCTTTCCCACTGTTGCTAACTAGCCCAAGTACTCAACAGCTCAGATCCAGTTTATTGTTATGTCTCTAAGCATTGCTTTCTGCTCCGCCAATCTCTCCCACATATGGCTACCAATGTTTCTATTTTTTCTAGCATCTTATGAAAAATGTCAACTATACATAAAACCTGAAAGGATTATGCAGTAACACCAGTATACCAAAACACAGATTTCTAAAATTTTGCTAACTGTACTTTATCACATATTTAGCTATTTATCCATACCTCTATCCAGTTACAAATCCATCATATTTTTATGATTCATGTCTAGATAAATTGCATGTAAAAGTACACTCTATTGGTAAATAAGTTAGAATGTATACCAGTAACCAGCACTCAGTATTTGTGTACAATTTTTTAAGGTAAAATTCACATACAGTGAAATGCGTATATCATAAACGCACCATGTGACAAGTTTACTCAGCACTGTTTTTTAAATGCCATTTTTATGATGCTATTCCCCGTCTCAAGAAACCCAAACGGCTTCCCACCCCCCATCAAAATAAGCCCCCCCAAATCTTCCCTTAATACAACCACATTTGTTCTCCAGTTACATTCGTAATCACCTCTCTTCCTTCTGTGCTGTGAGTCCTACATAATCTGGGATGGCCATTCACATTTCTGTGTGTGTCACACTGAAGAAAAGTCGGGAGTCCTGTGGGGTGGTCTGTCACTTGCGACCGTGGATGAGTAACTTCTGGTGTGTAACACGTAGCTTAAAATCCAGGCTCTGCCACCAAATTGTCTTGTGATTTAGGGTAAACTACTTGATTTAGGTCTTAGTTTTCTAATCTTTCAACTGTAATCTATCTAAAAAGGCTCACACTTATTAGTGATAATACGTGTACAGTACCAACTAGGAGGCTTGACACATAGTAGATGCTCAATAAATAACAGCAGGTCTCCTTAAGGATTCTTATTAATGTTAATAAGACACAGCAAAGTTCCGACGTCAAGAAACGTAAAACCCAGTCCGGTATTGTGCTAATAACAAAAGAATTTTCAATAGAAAACAATATTTTTCCCTCAGATATATATTTTTTAAATATAATTTTATTATGCATTAAACAGCAAGCAAAGCTTCTCTTTACACTGGGGCAGAAAGTACCTTAAATATACACTCACTGAACTATCTCTATCGTAAGGTCTGATTTTCTGAGTACCCACATTGAAAAACCTTCAGCTCCTGGGTTAAATGTTGAGCTCATAACATTTTTTTATTGCAAACACATAAATTTGCAATAAAAGTTAACTATTATTATTATTGTTGTAATTTGTCCATTTAGAAAAGAAAAAGCAAGTCAAAGACTCAGCTGACATAAGAAAAACGCTTTTTCATACAGGGTATGCCCATGTAGAAAACGAGTCTGCTATTACAATTCACTGTGAAAAGTCTAGGAATACAGGACTCAGTTGAAATATTTGTGGAACCGTTAAATAATTATTATAATTTTTATTACTTTTAGCTATTTGTTCAGTTCTCAGAACAAAGATGTTTTCTCAAAACCAAATACTCTTCCATTAGAAGTGATGAAATAAAATTCCTATTTTAAGGCAAGACAACAAAAATTTAAACATAAAATTTTTTCCCGGCCTTTGGCCTCCTCCCTCCCCTCTGGTGCGCACTGTGCACCTGTGTTATGTGTTCTCCAGACCTCCCCAAAGGCAGAAATACCTGCTCAGCCATAAAGATTCATTTTTCTTCTTCTGACGCCAGCCTTAGAAGATAACATTTCTTTCTCAATCCTGTCATGGGTCACGATGACCCACCACTCGCCTTGTACGTGGCAGACATCTTTGGTGAACTTTATGTACAAAGCCAATCTATCATTTCTCTTAAAGATAGTGATTGGTGCAGGACAGACTGGTCAGACCACCTGGGGAGATACTGGGCCACACCGAATGGAAGATCTTAGCTTAAATACTTATTTATGACCTGATTAATGCTACTCTCTTTACTACTTGTATTCTGCCTACTTTACCTGACTATTGTTTCTTGCATTACCAAATGTGTGACTGAACCTCCGATAAAAATAATGATGGCTAGGCAGCTTTAAACGACTGACCAAATAAGTTCTGTAAGATCAGTGACTGTAATAGTGTAACTCTATATTTGGGAAGAAGCAACAAGAGGGAGCCATTTCCTGGACCGTAACAGACAAGTAAGACAGGAGGCCCAGGGATTTCTGGTTACGGTTAATGGTAATAGCACATGGAGTGGTCTATCAGCGCAATCTCCGCCTGGTCTGGGAATGAACATTCCTAGCACCGTGGGACGAAGTGGTCACGAAATGCCTCCCAAAGAGTCATTGAAATTAAGAACGAAAGGGAGGTGATCACAAAATAAAAAATGTTGCCCACCATTCCTGAGCTTTGCCCTGAATTCCTCCCAGGGTGTACTGTACAAGTACACAAGTTTGCTGAGTGAAAAAATAAAACACTAGTTTACTGTAGTTTGGTCAGCAAAAATGTTATTTCTGAAGACTGAAGGCCTCTGGTGGGCCAAAAGGTAATTAATTATTCTATTTTCATTTTTAAAGCTAAAAATCAAAAGCTATTAAGACTGAGAATTTCAGTTTGTTGCGAGGGGAAGTATGTGTATGAGCTTTGGGTTTAGCGGGTGTAGGGTCCCCTCTTTCTCCCTCTCTCCCTTTCCCTGGTGGCGGCACAAACAATGTATTCTTATAACTTTTCCCTTTCCTCACTTACTGAAAACAATGCAAGTGGTTATTGAATTTCATTTTAAATTGGTGCTGTTTATATGTCACCATGCCTTCATAGAGCTTAGACTGTAAATTACAACGAAATGAGAATCAAATGAGGGAATAAACCATGCGTCTCTGCAGTAAGTAGTGAGATAGAGATTTGACAATTATCCAGCTAGCCTGATTGGCAAAGACAGCCAAATTGGGTAGTTTGAGTCTCAAAGTGGATTTATGTGGCCTAGTCAATCCAAACTGACTATGCACATTAATTATATTACCAACACAGCTGCCAACACTCTCCACACTGTAGGATACATGGAGAGAGCTCAAAGAAAGGTGTGATGAAGGACACAGGAAGGAAAGAAGTGTTAGGTGGGGCTTCCCTGGTGGCGCAGTGGTTGAGAGTCCGCCTGCCGATGCAGGGGACACGGGTTCGTGCCCCAGTCCGGGAAGATCCCACATGCCGCGGAGCGGCTGGGCCCGTGAGCCATGGCCGCTGAGCCTGCGCGTCCGGAGCCTGGGCTCCGCAACGGGAGAGGCCACAACAGTGAGAGGCCCGCGTACCGCAAAAAAAAAAAAAAAAAAAAAAAAGTATTAGGTGATAGCAAGTAAACGAATCAATGAAACTGAGAAAAGCAAAAATACAGGATTCAATTGTACCCTGCAAAAAAAGAAAAAAAAGCCAAGACCTGCCCAACAAATTTAAACAGACAATTATTACCTAATAATGTCAGAAATAACAGAGAAGGAGAGAGACACAGAGGAGCAGTGTAATGCCATAGAAAACATGTCAATACAGCACCTTTTGTTTAAGTGGGTTAAAGATGATCAAAAACTTACTTCTTTGGCCTTTAATGACTTAAACAATGCTTCCTTTATTTACTTGTAGTATTTGAACCAGCATGTGTCTAAGTCCTTAAGAGATCAATCTTTACGGTTGCTGGAGCTAAATGCAGCCTATTGTCAGGAGTAAGGAAATCTCAATTTAATTTTAGGAAATTAAACTATTTCCTAAAATAAAATCATAGGTGAAAAATTCAAGAGGGTATCCATCAAACTACCACGTTAGATAAGATGAATTTAGGAACATTTGGTATAGCTTATTAAACTATCCAAAGTTTAAACATATCCAAAGAAAACAAACACCCATTTGGCTTCAGGTCAATGTTTCTTGCATTGAACTTTTGAGGAAATCCAGAGGCAGAAAGTTATATTTGCTTATCCCATCTCCTCCCCCCAGCCACCAGAATCTCAGGAAACTATTAATTCATGACCAGTTAGACTTGGAATGTATGCTCCTATTTCATCAGAGATTCAATAACTGGAATTTATGAGTATCTGCAAAAATTAGAAATACACTGAATGCAATCAGTCTCATTTAAAATAAATCCCTTCCTTTAGAAAAGAAACGACAACTGCAAGGTTGGTTTTGGTTTCTGCTCTGTAGAGCAGAAGGATGAGCAGTGATGTCAGATGATTTCCACCCTGGCAGCACAAAACCACGTGGTCTTCGTTCCCTTTCACAATTGTTAAGAGAACCGAATACTGGCCCCCTTTTGCTTTATGACTCCATCTGGAAAAACTACTTCCAACATGACCACAGAACCAAGTCACAAGCATTACAGCCCTGTCATTTGTCCCCTGGCACCTAGTCATGATCAACAGTTCTCCATCTTCAGTATTTCTTGTTACGAGAATATTACATTAAGCCAGGCAAGGCTGAATGGTAGGCATCAGGATTTAAGAGCTTGCAAATTGTTGAATTAAGCATTATCACATATTATATTATCACAGATAATAACTGTCACAGATAACTAAGTATTATCACAGATTGGGCTTATTTTTCTAACTGTGTTGAAACTGTCTAGGCAATATTCACACACCTCTTTCCACAGAGGAGTTTGATGTATTTTCTAGAGCAGCAGAGCCTGTCTGATAGAGCTTTTGGTGACGATGTGAATATTCTGTCCCTATATTGTCCAATATGGTAACCACTGGAACGTGGCCAGCACAACTGAAGAACTTATTTTAAAATTTTATATAATTGCAATTAATTTAAATTTAGATAGCTACCCATAGCTAATGGCTACCATGCTGCTTAAGACAATAACCAGCTACTTACTACTGTAAATTCACCTGGATAGAATATTTTTTTCCATATGTGTCCTAAAACAAATCTTTTTCATCTTGCCCCAAAGGACCCAGACTCTTTGAGACTGACTTGCCCCATTACTTGTAGGATAGATGGGAACTGTTTACATCATTAGACAGGTAAATGACACGATATCCTAAATTCATCTCACGAATCTATTAATTTATATTATACTAAAAAAAGAAATTAAAATATTCAAGTACAATATTGAAGAGCTTGAGTTAAATCGAACTGGTCCATTTCTTACATGTTTGGTTGGCCACTGCCAGTGTTACTTAATATCTTGGCACTATTCTCTCATTCTGCCTGTTCTCTCCCACTGAGTGGTTGGCATGACCTATTTTCTGAGTTTTTTAGGAGCCTGTACTTAGCTGGCCATTGGGTCAGGAGATCTGAGCTGTCTACACTCGTCATGATATCCAGAGTTCTTCACCTAAGGAGACCAAGGGTACACAGACTAAACGCCAACAGTGATTCCCACTCCCCACTGGTGTCTGATTCCTGGGCGAGCCTGCAGCCTTGTTGCTGAACTTCAATTCCCGGGACAGCCTGCAGCCTTGTTTCTGAACTTCACCTCCACAAACATAGCCTTTATTATCAACTAATTCTGTTTTTACCTAAAATTACTTTGACTCTGGACTTCACTTAAAGTGAGTCACTCTTCCTATGGGATGTTTAGAGAGTCAGTACAATGCAAACGGATTAAACACTGAAAGAAGATGACATCCATCTACTCAGCACTGGGGGAGATAAAATGTTACTGACCCTAACTTCTTAGCAGGTGTTCTGTTCAGGGATTTAATCACTGACAATACTTGAAAGTGGAATTAAAAGCAGACCTTAGAAACTATGAAGCCAACATAGTGGTGAATCCCTTTCACCACCACCATCCACATGTTGGTCACATTAAGGTACATTTAAGAAGTGTCTCCAAAGACGGCCAACCTCACCCCGGATCTCAATGACACTCCTACTCAGACTCAGCTCCCCGCCTGCCAAGGAGCCAGGCTGGACCCCGCTGGCCCCGTGCTGGGGGCGGGGATGGAGGTATCAGCCCCACATTTCCTATTTCAGATGCCAACAAGCTGTGACCGAAGACACGACAGGGAACCCCGACATCACAAAGGAGCAGAAACGATGGCTTGAAGGCCTGGACATACTGCCTTCCACGCCCATGCTGCTCCTGCATTAAGAAGTTGCCACTCGCTTTGTGAGACCTCTGGGCTGGAATTCTCCTCGAAGCCGGAGACGGTTCCCAGAGGATGATAATAGTCAGTACTTTTCGGTGCAAGGAAGGATGGGGAAGTGACCCAGAGCCACGGGGTTGTTTTGCAGACAGAGGAGAAGAGGCTCCTGCTAAGAAGCCTGTCTACACAGACGCCAGATGGACCCCTGTGCCATCTCACCCTGACGACCCACACAACCTCGGGAGCACAGCACCCTGTTCTGTGCTTACCAGTGTCTCCCCAAACCTGTTCTTCCCACCCTGCCCAGAAACCCAGGGAGCATTCCAGATGACGCCCGCCACTGGTGGAAAACTTCTGTGAACTTTGCTTTTGTCTCTGACACGTCTCCTACCTGCCCACTAAATCCTGCCTCAGTGGAACATCTAACCTCCCACCTGGACCGTCAGTTTCTGCCCACCTGGCCTCTGCCTTCGGATCGGCTTGTCTCCAGCCCCAGTGCGCCCTCCAGTGGCGGCACTATTGCTGTGGGGCTGGCTGTCCTGCACATCCTAGGTGTTCGGCAGCATCCCTGCCCCGCCCCCCCCGGCGAGATGCCAGGAGCAACCCCCTACCCAGCTGTGACAACCCAAAATATCTCCAGATGTTGCCAGATGTCTCAGGGGCGTTCATCTGGGCTGTACATTCAAATCACTTGGGAAACATCTTAAAAAACACCAATGCCTGGGCTCCACCCTACTTAATTACCTCTCAAGTAAATCAGAAACTAAAAGAAAAAAGTACCTCCAACTCTTCCTATTGTCAGAAGGCTTGACATGGTACGGTTGTTGAAAGAAACAACTAAATATAGATTACATAGTTTAGGGATGGAAAAAGGAGAGAGTATATTTGAAGCCCTCTGCTACCTATCGCTTGCCAGAATACACATGAAGCCACAGACATAATTTAATTGGATAACAAAAACCAGCTAGCATTACAGTATCCAAATCACGATCCTTTATCGCCTTTAGTGTGGTCATGAGGTCACCTCAACCAATGGTCAAGTCAACAGCCTTCCCCAGGCTGGCCCCCAGCACTAGACCACCGTATCTTCAAAATGCTTTAGCAGAAGGCAGAGTTGACCTGTTACGACACCCAAAGCTTCCCAAACGTATGGCTTTTCCTACTTCTTGAAACCCAAGAGAGCTACGGAGACCCGTCCTAGAGGAAATTCCGAAAAAACCAACCAACCAACCAAACCAAAGCCAAAATAAACCTTTTAGCTAAAGGTAACAAACCAGAGAAATGTTCAATAATCCTAGAATATATATTTCATAATGGCCGTGACTATAGTAGCTCTAATAGCTTTGAATGTTTAGCATCTCAAATAATTTCTTGCATATAATAACTGGGCATTCTGTAACTATTCAAGGTATGAGTGAAAAATCATAGATGCCGTCCTATTCTGTTTTACAGAAAGTAGTAGGGCAGATCAAGCCAGTTTCAGCAAACAAACAAACGAAGCTCGTGATGAGCCAGAAGACTGAGCGTTCATGTGTATTTCTCTATAGCTATGTGGAGACATCATTTTCATCTTTGCACATTTTTCGGATGATGAAAACTGTAGTCTCTCCCCAGATGCATAAATATACACACACTCAAGTTAAGTTGAAGTAATTTCTTTTTTTTTTTTTCTGGACTTTCTAAAGCATTCTAGACAATTAAGAAATCTGGATCTTCTAAAAACATATTAGATGCCCCAGGGCAGATTATCTGTAGTAAAGAACCAATTCTGTCTTTCCCTCTCTTCCTCTCCCCCACCCTTTCTCTTTCTGTCTTTTTTTCTCTACAATCCTTTATGGACTAATACACTTGAAAATACAATTAAAAATTGCCATGGGATTGCATGCTGTAAGAATGTAAAATTGCTAAAAGTTTCTAAGCTGCTTAGGTCAGATTCCCTAGAAGCGGAGCCTGAGACAAGAATTCTTGTCCAAGTGATTTACTAGGGTGGTGTTTTTAGAAGTGGAAAGAGGGGAGCAGTTATAGAACAGGAGCTACAGAGCCGGGCAGAATTTTGTCTTACCTGAACGTTAGCTTCAGCTGATCCCATATGGCGGCTCTGACACCCACACTGAACCAAGCATTAATCCCACCTGAGGCAAGGGGGTCAGTTCCCCCTTCCTTCCAGCAGCCCTTGACCTCGTGGGCAATAAAGTTCTTGCGTGGCCAATGACAGGTCTCTGGGGAGGGATCAGCTGTGAGTTACATTATCAGCCAGCACTCATAGTAGCTGTGTGACGGGGTCTGTAGTAGGGATCTGGGTGGGGACTTAACAGCGTCCACTTGAGATGATGCCTTGGACCACTCAGATCCACCTGCGGTTCCCATCAAGTTCACCCCACCTTGACATAGCTTCTCCAGGATTCTGACTGGTTCCACTTTCAGGAAAATCTCAGCAGAGGAGGTTAAGAGGGATGAAATATAGCCCCTGTTGCTGCATTTGGTCCAGAGATCATGGCTGATAACTCATCATCTTCCTGACTGCACACCCCTTCTAAATTCCTTTCACCTTTGTCAACCGTTCTGTTGGTCTGGGTGGCTTGCCTGAGGGACTGAGCCCTGGTTACTAAGCCCTTATCAGGCTGTAGTTGTTCTACTTGCCCATTTACAGACACAGTGAAAGGAACAGAGATGCTAGTAAATCACATGAGGGGCAAACATATTTCCCCCTGTCCCAATGTTGTATAAAGGTTAAGGATAAGGTTAATTGCTCCTGCTAGAATGGTAACAGATTTCTTTACTTGCTGGGATACTAGCTGGAGACGCTCAAGGTGAGCGGACAGCAGTCATAGCTTTAAGTTTAGTGGGATTCTTACTGTGTCCTCCGGTGGGACTGTGTGCCTTGTGACAGCACTTAGAAGCCCACCGAGCCTAAAGTGATGGCTGTGGGAAGCACAAAGTCCACAAATGGATGACTGGAAGTAAGGTAACTGGACCTGTAAGAAACAAGGCACCATTTCATGGGTGCTGGTTTCAAACACGTAATGCATCTTGTGGGATAGTGTCCCATTCTCCCAGGGAGTCTTCTCTAGGCTGACAGCTCGCAGCCATCTTCAAAAGTCTGTATGATTGGGGCTTCCCTGGTGGCACAGTGGTTGAGAGTCCGCCTGCCGATGCAGGGTACGCGGGTTCGTGCCCCGGTCCGGGAGGATCCCACATGCCGTGGAGCGGCTGGGCCCGTGAGCCATGGCCGCTGAGCCTGCGCGCCTGGAGCCTGTGCTCCTCAACGGGAGAGGCCACAACAGTGAGAGGCCTGCGTACCGCAAAAAAAAAAAAAAAAAAGTCTGTATAATTGCTGTATCAGACTGACAGCATCTGGCAGACAGGGTGTGTGCTGCAGGAGGCCTGTGAATCCCACACACACCGCTGCACCTTTCTGCTTTACACTGAGTCCCTGGGTCTGATGTGATGCTGGCAGAATCCTGCACTGGTTGATCAGATGCTGAGTTCGGAATGCTGGCAGTAGCTGGAAGCTGTTACATGAGGCACAGAGCCAGGACTCAATGAGACACTTGCCTCAGGCATGCAATGTAACGGGGCACTGAAACACTCAATAATCAAGAGAAAAAAAACCTTTAAAACAATATTTTAAAAAATGCAAAAAATCCATGATGAACAAATACCAAAAAATTAAATACAGAGAAAACCAGTAATACAGAATTTTCCCTTTGCCTCTGGCTGCATAGGGCCTGATACAGCACTGATCCTGTTTTTATTTAAAATGTTGATATTCTATTTATAATGGAGTTTTGGCAAGACGCTTGTTTCTTCAAGTATTGCATTAAAATTTATGTTGATTACTGAGTTTTTTGGCATCCCATTGCAGTTTGTGTCCGAGCCTAGTGCTCTTCTTACTTCACCCTAGTTCTAACTTTTCAAAAGAGGCAAACCCAGAAGGCCTGGGATGCAATCAAGCCGCTATCAGGGTCTGGCTGGTTTTCTTGATAAACGGTACTAACTGAGGGGGCTCGACATCAGCCTCTGCTTCTTCATGTCAAGTGTTCATTCAGCAAGGCAGGTGGCTGGATCACCCCCGGTGAAGAGGAGACCATGGCACTGTGCCCACGCAAGGCGTCCTTCTCTGCCACCAAAGCTATTCCATTTATGGGCTCTGGCACAGCAGTGGGAGAGCTTAGGACAAAGCCTGGCTGAAATCCACTGGATAAGCCATCCTTTCCACCTATTTAGCACCCCTTCTGCAACAGATGCTCTTTGGTGGGTATTAAAGTATGATTTTTTTTTTTTTTTTTTTTTTTTTGGGGGACGCGGGCCTCTCACTGCTGTGGCCTCTCCCGTTGCGGAGCACAGGCTCCGGACGCGCAGGCTCAGCGGCCGTGGCTCACGGGCCCAGCCGCTCTGCGGCATGGGGGATCTTCCCGGACTGGGGCACGAACCCGCGTCCCCTGCGTCGGCAGGCAGACTCTCAACCACTGCGCCACCAGGGAAGCCCTAACGTATGATTTTTAAAAATGCTCACATGTTATGTATCTAGGGTGAAAGGCTAGACTTCACCCACTTGACTTAGGGAAAATCTCTGAAGGAGGAGGCAGCTGGTGAATTATGTGAAAACACTCAGAGAAGCTGGGAGAAGGTGGCTGGTGTTGGGCATCTGGGTGGGGCATCAATTGCATCCATTATAAACACGTGTACTTTGGCCTATCTTGTGTGTATTGGAACAGTGAGTCATGGACTGGCCTGGTCCAAGGATCACTGCTCTGTGCACCCCCAGATTCCACATTAGGAACATACATTCTAAAGCTAACAAAACAAAACAGGCTCTATTCTCTCAACCAGCACACAGTTTTTGAATGTACTTATCAGTCACATTTCTGGGTGCTGAGGAAGCAATACTGAACCAAGAAATGAAGTTCTTGCTCTCATAGACCTTAAACTACACAAATAAAGAAAATATATAATATTGCAGATTACAACACAATCCTTAAGGGAAAATACAGCAGGAAAGGAGATAGGTCCTCACTGATAAGGTGGTATCTACGTAGAAAAATCGAGAAAGCAAGCCATGTAGACATGTGGGGAATGAGAATTTTGAGCAGCCAGGGCAGAGACAAATGCCCCGAAGCAGAAGGGTTCAGTGAGTCTGTAGCTGAGTAACCCAGAGGAAGAGCAATAAGAAATACAATTAAAGAGAGACTGCAGGGACAGCTTAGGGATTTCTGATTTACTCTGAGTGATACAGGAAATGACTGGAGGGTTGAAACGGGAGCAAGACACTATCTGGCATATATTTGAAAAGGATCATATTGGCTGTTTCATGAGAATAGACTTAGAAGGATATAAGGGTGGTTGTTTCCGCCATGTCACTTAATTTCTAGTCTGTTCCTGCTGAAATCTAGTGGGCCAGGCACCCTCACCATCAGAGCAGACCAGCACGTGGTATGAAGCTACCTTCCTAGTAACGTGTTCTTTCAATATTCATCATAAACGAGGCTCAAAACCAGTTTGCGTTCACCTGGCATGGACAGCAGTACACATTCCTGGTCCTGCACCAGAGATCCGTCACAATATAGACTGAAGGTAACCTTAATTGTCTGACGGTTGTCAAAGTCAGTTTAGTCCATTTTGTGATATCATGTTAATCAGGTCTAACGAGCAGGAAAGGCCAATAATCTGAAGGCTTTTTTAGGACACGAGGGAGGGACAAAAATTCCACAAACACTCAGGAACCGGGGATCCCATTTTATTGTGTACGTCAAGACATTCCCTTCAGACACATCTGGCATCTCATCTTGCTATGAGGACAGACGCAGAATGCTTGGTAGGATTCTGAGTCTTAGAACAAGACAACACTTTGGAATAATTCTCAGGCCCTTTATCAGATGACACAGAAGGCTGCCACTTCTGAGTGGGGACTTAGAATGAGAAAAGTTTCTGCAGCAGTGTCAGCTGCAATACCAGCAACCTTGATGACAAAGCCATAATAAGTGGCAAGTCCCATACGATGATCATTACCATGGTAAACAGGAATGCCAGGCAGGTTCTCTGTCAAGTCCCAAATGGAGAATTACAGCGAAAACTTCAGTGTTTTGGATCAAGGTCACACCATTGCAAAGTTCTCATAGTATAGAGAGCACCTCCTGGTATGCTAATTGGCTCTAGAAAGGCTGGTCAGGACATCAGTGGACCACAGGAACGGAGCTTTCCCTCAAGAGTGACACAAGTTATGTGGTCTGGTACACAGAGCAGCAATTCACTCAACGACAGACTTGGCCATCGTGAGGAGCTAGGGTGGCTGCTACACAATGAGGAATCAAGATAAGTCTCAAACCTGGGGGATCTGCTGTAGCATTTTTCCATTTATCCACACACAGGTTTAACTTCAAATCGTTGGTTATGTCAAGCACAACCTGTTAAGGGCAAGGTAATCAGAGACACCTCACCAGCAAACTGCCTAGTCTAAAAGAACTGATAATCAAGAATGAGGGATATCAATACATAAGGCAACTACTAACAGCTATAAAAGAGGAAGTCGACAGTAACAGTAATAGTGGGGGACTTTAACACCTCACTTACACCAATGGACAGATCATCCAAACAGAAAATTAATAAGGAAACACAAGCTTTAAATGACACAACAGACCAAACAGATTTAATTCATATTTAGAGGATATTCCACCCAAAAACAGCAGATTACACTCTCTTCTCAATGCACATGGAACATTCTCCAGGATAGATCACATCTTGAGTCACAAATCAAGCTTCAGTAATTTAAGAAAATTGAAATCATATCAAGCATCTTTTCTGACTACAACACTATAAGATTAGAAATCAATTACAGGGAAAAGAAACCGTAAAAAACACAAACACATGGAGGCTAAACAATACATTACTAAATAACCAAGAAATCAAAGAGGAAATCAAAAAATTCTACACCCCATTTTACTTCATCAACCTGTCAAATTTACCCTCTCAAGGTATGTAGTCTGAAGGTATGGCTGATTTATAGGTCCCTTATAAACAAACCAAGATGGATCTCTCACTAACTCAGAACATTAAACGCCTGTTCAGAGATGCAAACACTTGGCTCAGGGTCAGCTGAATGAACTCCCAATACATGTTAAACTGGGGGAACACATTCACCTTGACCTTGCTGGAAAACACACTGGAATCTTAAAGGCAAATCTGGCAAAATAGGAAGAGATGAAGACTTACAGAAGTAGAATCAAGGTATTTATCTGATCAAAAGAAAATACCTATTTAAAATGTACATCCTTAAAAATGTTTGTTGAATAAATTGTGTTGACTATACTATACACCTTTATTTATTGCAGAATAAGCTGGGGCACACAGAGAGGGAAAGGAAACACTTTAGCATTAATATTTCGTACACTATGTACTGTCTTTACCTTAACATTGTATATGATATTTCTAGATAGATACCAACTGAACATTTTAGATGACGCTTTGTCAAGTAAGTGAGGTCTAGGGAATATAATAGGGAATAATGGAAGCTAACTGAAACATCATTTTAAGGTAGTAGCTTTTGAATTTCTTTTCATGAGTAGATTAGATTTCATGAGCTGCTTCCTACATAGACCAAAAAGCATAAAGTGTTTTGTTTAAAAGAAAATGCTAGATGTGGATTTTAACTGAAAGTACAAGCCTTTCTTTCCTTTTGACAGTTTGCTCTTGAAAGGTTTTTCTTGTGAAGTACATAGTATACTACTGCTAGTTGAATGTAATGAGGCCTCACCCTAGAAAAAAGAAAAGTAAAGCCAAATTTGGCTAATTTTGCTTCCCAAGGAACCTATTTGTGAGCCATATGTGTGTTAAAAAGCAGCAACAACCACTAATATCAAAAGCAGCTTTTCAGAGGAAAAGTGAGGAAAAAAAGAAAACTGGCATGTTCACACTGAGATATTTTGACAATCTCACATACATTGTTTTAAACTTATATAGCTTCTCTGTAGCTTTTAGAGCAGCATTAACATATCCAAGGCACACAAATCCTATTAGAGTAAAAAAAAAAAAGAGTCACAAGTATATCTTATATTCCTAAAACAAGCTAGAAATATAAACTAATAAAAAACTCAAAGTTGGAATGACCAGAAAACTCAAAGTATAATCGCAGCTGAATGATATAGGGTAGAAATACTGAGGTAAAGACTAAGGAGAAAAAGTTTAAATGTTTCCTAACAATTCAACATTTGTTATTTATCCCACACTTGGATATCTCGTATTCACAGCAGCAAGATCATTCAGGACTTACACAATCCTGAATATCAAAAAGAATAGGGCTCCCCTGGTGGCGCAGTGGTTGAGAGTCCGCCTGCCGATGCAGGGGACACGGGTTCAGGCCCCGGTCCGGGAAGATCCCACATGCCGTGGAGGGGCTGGGCCCGTGAGCCATGGCTGCTGGGCCTGCGTGTCCGGAGCCTGTGCTCCGCAACGGGAGAGGCTACAGCAGTGAGAGGCCCGCGTACCGTAAAAAAAAAAAAAAAAAATTAATAATAATAATGTTCCGTTTCTAGTGTTCTGTTTACTAAAAACTGTCTCAAGGATATCAATGGATTCTAAATCCATCTCTATGCTTCCAAGCCAGGGAACACTTGTACAATTAAAGAGAATGTATCCTACGACCAACGTTCCATGTCAAAGATCCCTGAAGACTATTTTGAGTACCTTTCTTCTTCTAATCCATGTTTTCTGGCTTCCATGCCTTGTACTTATATGCCTTTAAACATACTTTCCTTGTATTTGATCAAGTCACACTCCTCCTTCAAGTCCCTGTTTATATACAGTTCTTCCCTAGTGCTATCCTCTCACCAGATGGGAGTGGTCATTCCCTGAACTCTCACAGCCTGTGGTCTGTACCCTTTTCACAGCCTGCGGTCTGTACTCTTTTGGCTGGAGCACCAGAGGTTCCCATGACTACGCTCAAGGGCAGTGATCGCCTAGGACCCCTCATAGGACTGAACTTGTAGCCATATTCCTGCCTACGGTTTATTACAGTGAAAGGACACAAAGCAAAATCAGCAAAGGAAAAAGGCACACCGGGTGAAGTCCAGAGGACATGAGGAGCAGAGTTCCAAACTTCCCCAGGTTTACTCCCAGGGGAGTCATACACATGTGCTTAATTCCTGCAGCTGTGAGTTGTGACAACAGATGAGAAGTGCTGTCTAACAGGGAGGCTCGTGAGAGACCCAGTGATCCACCTTTTTACTGGGGGCTGGTCTTATAGGTACCAACTGTCTAGCATGTACCCAAACCCCAGACTCCCAGAAGGAAAGCAGGAATCTACGATAAACTGGGTTTTCTGCACAATTTAGGCACCATGCGCCATTCTTACCAGTTAGGGTGGTGGTACCCCACTACTGAAATCCCAGGTGCCGACCAAGGGCCAGGTCTTTCTAAAGGTGAGAGGCGCAGGGTTGCTTGCTCTGTTTTCTTTTTTGCACAGAGTTCTACTTAATATATATTAAATTATAATGTATGTATATATTAAATTACAAGTTATATATCTATGTCATATCTCAACTCCTTCACTGTAAGCTCACTGAGGACGTGGAGGGGACTTTTTCATTACTCCGTCATTCCCAGTATAGAATAAGATTGCTGATGGAGACATTCTACAAATACTAATGACTAGAAGGTCTGATTCATTAAGAAACTGTAGGAAACAGGCAGGAAAGCACACTCAATGGCATGCAGGACGGTTCTGCTACCCCAGCCTGGATGGAGTCCTCTGAACTGTGACTGCCCTTTATCAAAGGCTCAGGGATGGCACAAACTTGACAACAGTTAAGGAAGACGCCCATTATGAGTTTTAGTGCTACTGACCTAACAGAATTTTTATTGTTAAAAACACAGGCACTTTTTAATGAAACAAGAATGTGCAGTATTTTTTCAATAAAATTATATCACATCACAAACGTTTTACTTAATCCTAAATTTAACTTAATCCTGTCCAATCTGTTATTTATTCTTATTCAGCCGAGAAAACAATATATATGCTATAACCCGTGTCACAAATTCACTTGCTCACAAAAAGATTACTGAGTACTGTACTGTGAGACATCAGTATTAAGAGCCCCATAATAAGAGCAGCTCATACTTACACAGTGCTGGGTACTGTGCTAAGTACCCCTCTGAGAGACATATTGTTTGATATTCTTATTTTACAAATAAAGTTACTAAGGAAGTTAAAATGCTCCTAAGCAGTTACTCTGACTCCATACTCTTAATTACTCTGTTATGCTGATTATCACACCCTTAAGAAACTCAGTCTTTTTTGACATAAAAATTATTTTGACAAAATTAGAGAAAATATACCCTTGTTCTACTTTAATGTCTTTTTTCCCACAACTTTAAAAGTTAAGGGACTCGAGGATATCTTCAAGATGGCAGAGGAGTGAGAAGGGGAGATCACCTTTCCCCCCACAAATACATCAGAAATACATCTCCATGTGGAACAACTCCTACAGAACACCTACTGAATGCTGGTAGAAGACCTCAGACTTCCCAAAAGCAAGAAACTCCCCACGTACCTGGCCGTGTGGCTGACAGGGTCTTGGTGCTCTGGCCGGGTGTCAAGCCTGTGCCTCTGAGGTGGGAGAGCCAAGTTCAGGACACTGGTCCACCAGACACCTCCCGGCTCCACGTAACATCAAACGGCGAAAGCTCTCCCAGAGATCTCCATCTCAACACAAAGACTCAGCTCCATTCAACGACCAGCAAGCAACAGTGCTGAACACCCTATGCCAAACAACTAGCAAGACAGGAACACAACCCCACCCATTAGCAGAGAGGCTGCCTAAATTCATAATAAGGCCACAGACACCCCAAAACACACCATCGGACACACTCCTGCCCACCATAAAGACAAGATCCACCCTCATCCACCAGAACACAGGAACCAGTCTCCTCCGCCAGGAAGCCTACACAACCCACTGAACCAACCTTAGTCACTGGGAGCAGACACCAAAAACAACGGGAACTACGAACATGCAGTCTGTGAAAAGAAGACCCCAAGCACAGTAAGTTAAGCAAAATGAGAAGACAGAGAAACACACAGCAGATGAAGGAGCAAGATAAAAACCCACCAGACCTGACAAATGAAGAGGAAATAGGCAGTCTACCTGAAAAAGAATTCAGAGTAATGACAGTAAAGATGATCCAAAATCTTGGAGATAGAATGGAGAAAATACAAGAAACGTTTAACAAGGACCTAGAAGAACTGAAGAGCTAACAAATAATGATGAACAACACAACAAATGAAATTTAAAATTCTCCAGAAGGAATCAATAGCAGAATAACAGAGGCAGAAGAATGGGTAAGTGACCTGGAAGATAAAATAGTGGAAATAACTACTGCAGAGCAGAGTAAAGAAAAAAGAAGAAAAAGAATTGAGGACAGTCTCAGAGACCACTGGGACAACATTAAACACACCAACATTCGAACTATAGGGGTGCCAGAAGAAGAAGAGGAAAAGAAAGAGACAGAAAATATTTGAAGCAATTACAGTTGAAAACTTCCCTAATATGGGAAAAGAAATAGTTAATCAAGTCCAGGAAGCACAGAGAGTCCAATACAGGATAAATCCAAGGAGAAACATGCCAAGACACATATTAATCAAACTATCAAAAATTAAATACAAAGAAAAAATATTAAAAGCAGCAAGGGAAAAACAACAAATAACATACAAGGGAATCCCGGTAAGGTTAACAGTTGATCTTTCAACAGAAACTCTGCAAGCCAGAAGGGAGTGACAGGACATACGTAAAGTGATGAAAGGGAGAACCTACAACCAAGATTACTCTACCCAGCAAGGATCTCATGCAGATTCAACAGAGAAAGTAAAACCTGCACAGACAAGGAAAAGTTAACAGAATTCAGCACCACCAAACCAGCTTTACAACAAATGCTAAAGGAACTTCTCTAGGCAGGAAACACAAGAAAAGGAAAAGACCTACAATAAAAAACCCAAAACAATTAAGAAAATGGGAATAGGAACATACATATCGATAACTACCTTAAATGTAAATGGATTAAAGGCTCCAACCAAAAGACACAGACTGGCTGAATGGATACAAAAACAAGACCTGTATATATGCTGTCTACAAGAGACCCACTTCAGACCTAGGGACACATACAGACTGAAAGTGAGGGGATGGAAAAAGATATTCCATGCAAATGGAAATCAAAAGAAAGCTGGAGTGGCAGTTCTCATATCAGACAAAATAGACTTTAAAATAAAGACTATTACAAGAGACAAAGAAGGACACTACAAAATGACCAAGGGATCAGTCCAAGAAGAAGATATAGCAATTGGAAATAGTTAGGCACCCAACACAGGAACACCTCAATACATAAGGCAAATGCTAAGAGCCATAAAAGAGGAAATTGACAGTAACACATTCATAGTAGGGGACTTTAACACCTCACTTTCACCAATGGACAAATCAACCAAAGTGAAAATAAATAAGGAAACACAAGCTTTAAATTACACATTAAACAAGGTGGATTTAATTAATATTTATAGGACATTCCATCCAAAAGCAACAGAATACAATTTCTTCTCAAAGGCTCATGGAACATTCTCCAGGATAGATCATATCTTGGGTCACAAATCAAGCCTTGGTAAATTTAAGAATATTATTAAACAACCTCAGCTTACACCTAAAGCAATTAGAGAAAGAAGAACAAAAAACCCCCAAAGTTAGCGGAAGGAAAGAAATCATAACAATCAGATCAGAAATAAATGAAAAAGAAATGAAGGAAACAATAGCAAAGATCAATAAAACTAAAAGCTGCTTCTTCGAGAAGATAAACAAAATTGATAAACCATTAGCCAGACTCATCAAGAAGAAAGGGAGAAGACTCACATCAATAGAATTAGAAATGAAAAAGAAGTAACAACTGACACTGCAGAAATACAAAGGATCATGAGAGATTACCGCAAGCGACTCTATGCCAATAAAATGGACAACCTGGAAGAAATGGACAAATTCTTAGAAAAGCACAACCTTCTGAGACTGAACCAGGAAGAAATAGAAAATATACACAGACCAATCACAAGCACTGAAATTTAGACTGTAATTAAAATCTTCCTACAGACAAAAGCCCAGGAACAGATGGCTTCACAGGTGAATTCCACCTAACATTTAGAGAACAGCTAACGCCCATCCTACTCAAGCTCTTCCGAAATATGACAGAGGGAGAAAAACTCCAAAACTCATTCCTCGAGGCCACCATCACCCTGATATCTTAAACCCACAGCCAACATCATTTCCAATGGTGAAAAACTGAAACCATTTCCACTAAGATAAGGAACAAGATAAGGTGGCCCACTAGACCACTATTATTCAACATAGTTTCGAAGGTTTTAGCCACAGCAATCAGAGAAGAAAAGGAAATAAAAGGAATCCAAATTGGAAAAGAAGAAGTAAAGCTGTCACTGTTTGCAGATGACATGATACTATACATAGAAAATCGTAAAGACACTACCAGAAAACTACTAGAGCTAATCAATGAATTTGGTAAAGTAGCAGGATACAAAATTACTGCACAGAAATCTCTTGCATTTCTATACACTAATGATGAAAAATCTGAAAGAGAAATTAAGGAAGCACTCCCATTTACCATTGCAACAAAAGAATAAAATACCTAGGAATAAACCTTCTTAGGGAGACAAAAGACCTGTATGCAGAAAACTATAAGACATTGATGAAAGAAATTAAAGATGATACAAACAGATGGAGAGATATACCATTTTCCTGGATTGGAACAATCAACATTGTGAAAATGACTATACTACCCAAAGCAATCTACAGATCACTGCAATCCCTACCAAACTACCAATGACATTTTTCACAGAACTAGAACAAAAAATTTCACCATTTGGGTGGAAACACAAAAGACCCCGAATAGCCAAAGCAATATTGAGAAAGAAAAACGGAGCTAGAGGAATCAGGCTCCTGGACTTCAGACTATACTACAATGCTACAGTAGTGAAGACAGTATGGTATGGGCACAAAAACAGAAAGATAGATCAATGGAACAGGATAGAAAGCCCAGAGATAAACCCACGCACATATGGTCGCCTTATCTTTGATAAAGGAGGCAAGAATATACAATGGAGAAAAGACAGCCTCTTCAATAAGGGGTACTGGGAAAACTTGCCAGCTACATGTAAAAGAATGAAATTAGAACACTCCCTAACACCATAGACAAAAATAAATTCAAAATGGATTAAAGATCTAAATGTAAGGCCAGACACTTAACGAACTCTTAAAGGAAAAAAGACATCAAACTCTTATGGAATAAAGACACAGATGTAGAGAGTGGACTTGAGGACACGGGGAGTGGGAATGGTAAGCTGGGACGAAGTTAGAGAGTGGCACGGACTTATATTTATTACCAAATGTAAAATAGATAGCTAGTGGAAGCAGCCGCATAGCACAGGGAGATCAGCTTGGTGTTCTGGTCCACCTAGAGGGGTGGGATAGCGAGGGTGGGAGGGAGATGCAAGAGGAAGGGGATATGGGGATATATGTATATGTATAGCTGATTCACTTTGTTATACATCAGAAACTAACACACCATTGTAAAGCAATTATACCCCAATAAAGACGGTAAAAATAAAAAAGTTAAAGGACTCAAATATTACTAGAATTTGCCACCTCCTTCTTGGTAAGTTATGTGGTCTTAATGAAGAGTTTATCACTTAGTAATTCATTAAAAGGTAGTGAAAGCTCTACAGTGGATTTAGGATTTGTGACTGTCATTCTGAATATAAGTAAAAGTAGCATTATATTGGCTTAAGTCTAATAAACTTAAGCACACTGAAATCTTTTCACCCCCGTGGGTGTGTGATGGTTTGAGTTTTTGTGACTGTACAATTAGAATGACTGTTTAAGGGGAGAGCTTTTCTTTTCTCTCTGAATAGAATGCATTTTATCATTAATTGTCTCCCACACAAGCCTGCAATTAAAATGTATCAAATAAACTGTTTAATCATAACTGAAAAAAAAAAGAATGAGTCTAGAACATTTATGATGCAGTTTGGCAAACCGGTCAATAAGACCTGCCAGTTCATGTTCCTAATCTAAGATAAATTACCATCAAAATGGATAACAACCAATATTTGTATCTAATAGCTTATGCAGGTCATCTATAAATAGAATATGGATTAGCAAATACTTGTTAGACTGATGACAGCTCACACTTGTCTTATTGTCCCAAACTCGTACCATCTTTGAATAAAATTTCTTCATACTACTCTTATTTTAAAAGTGTTATCAATAGTCTGTGAATACTGTTAATACAAAAGAAAACAGTATTTCTGAGAGTAATAAGATGTACATGAAAGATATACCTTAAACAGTAATAAAATCAATAGTTTGCACCAATAAAATCGAGAGTGTTGCTCTTGGAGAGGCAAAAACACACACAAAAAATGTATCAGAGCCTTCAAGGCGAATTCATAGAAGGGAAACTACATTTCTGACTTTTTCTTAAAGAATAAATGCAAAGGTAAAAGCTATAAACAAGCTGCATTATGTCAAAGTCAAACAGCAGTTTGGAAACGCAGGTACAATTTTACCCCTGGATCACGAAGCAACTGGCATGACAAAGGAGTTGTCAGTACTGCCTACAGGTTTCTAGGTCAACATTAACACTCACATTCAGAAAGATGATGATGCTCTGTAGTTGCAGGCAAGGCTCTCCATGATGTGATGGAGAGGATTGACATTTGAAAGGTATTGTTTTGATTTACAACCACTTAAGAAAACCTTCAATGACTGATACCATCGCCTCATGTCCCAGTGGAGGCAAGCGTGTCTCAGGGCGGTTAAGTGAGTGTCTCGGGTCCCATAAGTAGGAAGTGACAGTGATGACTTACACTCACATCCTCTGTCTACACGGCTAGTGCTTTAACCACTGGGCCATATGGGCTCTCAAATATTAGGAAGGCGCCCAGATTGCAATGTCCTTAGAGAGGTACAGTTCCAACTACTGAGATACAATTCTCTGTGGGTCTCTTGCATCTCTGCACATCTTGAAAGCAGAAACATTGACTGCTTTTGTTCTGGACTATCTTACTAAGCTTGTACAGTGGAGAGCATTGCAACACAGTGATGTGGTCTCCCTATGGAGCACCGGACAGGCATCCTTACTGTGTATTAAAAATACGAGAGTTTCCTAAGAGCAGGATTCCTTTCCCATACTCAACCCAGTGTGTTGACAGGTGTCAACTGACCATCTTAACATTGTCTCATAAGAATCAGCCTCAGGAAACCCACTTAAGAAAATGCTGATAATCTGGCCACTGGTATTTTTAAATGAGTAATAGAAGTCCTTTGTTTGTGAAAACAAGACAAAACAAAACAAAAACTTTTCTAAATTGGAAGTGGGTCTATGTTCTGTAGTGCCTATGGTTTATTGCTGTTTTGGGGGCCCCCTCGAAGGAAAATAATACAAAATTACGTTTACAAAATTGAGCTCAGGGCTGTGGTGTTGGCAAGTGAGGGGCCCTGCTGTGGAAGTTCTCGTCGGTAAATTCAGCTTTGTCAGAATTATACTTTTGGAAGTCATAATTTTCCAATTTCACAAATGGCCCTAGATGATTTTTCACTCCCCAAGTACCAAGCCTATAAACTGCATAGTGCCTCATCTTAGAGAATAGCTCTTAATTTTTGTTTTCTAGGAGAAATAAAAATCTAGAGGATCTCTCCCATGCCATGGGATTTTCAACACCCTCGTGTCTTGCTTGGATTTATAGGCAGTCTAGGGAGTATAGACTAGGGAGTCGATATAGTATCGACTCTATAAAGCAAGTATGACCAAACTAGTGTCTTAAATTAAATTGTTTTCTAAAACCTGTCCTGGTTAGATTCCAGCATAGTTGAGCCCATACTCCTGGAAAAACTGAATTCATGGCAATTGTACCATGATGTTGATAGAGTTTCACCTTGGCTGTGTGGTAGCTTTCTGAGCCGAAGTGAGAGAAGAAACATATTTTGAGCGACACTCGGAAAGTAGCAAATTGTCTTTTGCATACAGCACTGAAGACGAAAAACAGCTTCACTCGTTTTGCTGTATGAAATCAATCATGGTAGACTCTTAAAATATTTAAGACCATTAACTAGTCATACTTGTGTATTGCTCACAGATAACAAGAGCAGGTTAAATGTTAGAAAATATTTACTTGAACTCATAAAATACGTAAATTAACAAACAATTAAGAAAATGAATACAGTTCACCTACTTTTGAAATATTACTTGATCGACTTGCAGATCGCCCTGGGGATTTGTCGTTCTGAAAAATAAAATTAGAGACGTTGATTAAAAACAGCAGTATTCTTTGCTGCTGAGAAAAGAAAGCACAGCATAGGCCAACGTGTAGATGTCCTCTGTATTGTCCTAACAGACATAAAAATTGCTTACACAGAATGGTATTTCTTTTACCAAATTTTATTTCTCTAGTATATATAGGTGTCCTTTTGAAAATGTTTCCATTATTATCAGGTTATATATTAGTCTAGGAATATTTATTTCCAGGAAACACTTATTTCTCTAGAAAAACATATGAAGTTCCTTTGAAATAGAATTAGAAATGAAAATAATAGTCCATTATCTCCCCTTTTTTTCTTCTACCAGTAAATTCCGGTCCTCAGTGTCAGTAAACATTGCATACTGGGTACATGGTACATAACATCTAACTCCTGTTCTGCTAAAATACATTTTATCTGTCTGTTCAGTTATTTTATTTTCAAAATTAAAAAAAAATTAAAGGTAATTTAAAATTTTAAAACATTTAATCATTTAAATTAAAAATATTGAGAAATTATTTTAAAATTTAAAACTTAATAATAAGTTTTAAAAAATTATACCTCAGTTCTTGCCTCTTAAGGAATTTCCAATTTCAGAGGAAAGAAGCATGAAAAAAAGATTTTGAATAGATACATTTTTTTAAAAGTCATGCAACTGTAAAGTCGAATGGGTCCTCGAAGAGTGGCACTACCTCATTCAAAGCCTGAAGGCCTTCTGTTGCCTGTAAGCCGGGCCAGTCCAGGGCCTTATGGCTAGAGCTGGCGGGAAATTGACCTGACAAATCAGAATGTGTGGTACCTATACCAAGAGATCACAGCACACCTTTCCTGCTGTGGAAAAAGTTGGAAGAGCCTGTTCTGGAAACCAGAAGTTTGTGAAGGATCTGTATTTAGCACTTTAGGATTCTTTTTAAAAAACATTTCTGAGCATCTGGACTCAACACCACAATGGATCTGAGGAGACAACTACAGTGCATCTTGACAGGGGTCTTTTTTTTTTTTTTTTTTTTTTTTTT
>NW_020185337.1:21650019-21825964 GCF_003031525.2 Neophocaena asiaeorientalis asiaeorientalis | reverse complement strand
TTTTTTTTTTTTTTTTTTTTGCGGTACGCGGGCCTCTCACCGTTGTGGCCTCTCCCATTGCGGAGCACAGGCTCCGGATGCATAGGCTCAGCGGCCATGGCTCACGGGCCCAAGCCACTCCGCGGCATGTGGGATCCTCCCGGACCAGGGCACGAACCAGTGTCCCCTGCATCGGCAGGCGGACTCTCAACCACTGCGCCACCAGGGAAGCCCCGACAGGGGTCATTTTTGAGAAGGAAGCTGTTATAACAACCTGTGGGTCTGAAATTGTCCTGTGATGACTGCTTGAGACAGTTTCAGAAACACAGGGTAAACGTGTTATGGCGGAAACACAGTGGCTGCATTCACTGCAAGCTGTCACTGTCTGGCACAGGCTTGCAGACATTTCAGCTGAACAGCACTTTTTCTTTTACATGCAACATCCATCTCATCCAACCACGGATGGCACGGTGGAGCATGTTATTACAGACCGAGATGAGTCGCAACTGTACGATTAGTTACACCTCATAACAGCCCCGTGATCCAGCTGGAGATTAATGTGTGTGCTCCCTGAAGACATGTTTCCTTGATTAGCTTCCTCTGGTGATGGAGAGAGGTGCTTTTCTACTGACATTTCAACTCCTCTTCTAGAGACAAGAAAACAAAACCAATCCATCTTTCCTTTTCAGTGAAATTGAGGATTTTGACACAGGACTGTATAGCACAGAGGTCAATGATACATTAACAGGCTTTGAGAGGAGTTTGGTTGTCCTGGTTGTTTTGCTATGTTTTCTATTTTTACATGATATTTGAGAACATGATCAAGGAACTAGAATTGAAAACTCTTCAGCAAGAACCAAGAAGTACTATTTGTACAAGAAATTGATCTGGCATCAGATTACTTAATTTTTCCAACCAAAGAGGACTTTGTCGTGTTTTGAGATTAAAAACAAGGAGGGCCATGTCCTTCCATAACTGTGAATGAGTTCAGTGTGAGGTCATAATAAGCAGATAATTCCCACATGCTTCAGCCTCCCCCAATCTAATGGGAGGAGGCCTCTGCTTTATTATTTCATACTTCAAGAGACCTTTTACGTTGAAATCAGTTAGCTCTATTTCCTCTTAATACAAGGTTAGGCATTGAAGGAAATAAACAAGCTTAGGCAAAGGCTAACTTTTTGCCGTGGCTAAGATCTCTATTATTTCCATTCCAGTTAACACATGGGAACAGAGAGGTTACCCTATTGCTGCAACGGCGGTGATATAAAATGGGGTTTTGACTTGAACTAGACCTGTACCCGTGCACTAGTCCTAGCAGGAGTGTATTTGAGATCCCAGACCTCCAAATTCCTCACTGTGAAATGGGCAGATAATATATTGGGGATTGGATCAAATGAGTTATAGATGAAAACAGTTTAGAGATTACAAGTTTATAATATTTCCATTATTATTCACAGGTAGAGGAAACACCCAAAGAGCCCCCTCAAAAATCAGGACAATCATCACAGGTTACTAGACCCATAATTTTAACATAAACACCTCTCTATCCTGCAATTCTACCTCTACTGTGGATTAGATTCTGGCATATAAAATTCAAGGATGGAAAATCAAATTTCTCTCTACCAAAGGGGATTAAGGAAGTCTGGCCTGCCTTGCTTTTGAAGCAAAGCTCCACAAGCACTTTCCCTCTTGGAACACTTCCAAAGCAATCTGTTCAATTTGCTACTAATTAATTGAATGGCTTGTCCCATTACTATTGCAATGACATATTCTTCTTTGTAGATTAGCCAAATATGGTTGTCATACCTCATTATGATCAGTTTAAATTTTTACCTTAGATTAAATAGAAGCTGTCTCAGAATCTAACGTAACTTACTGGTACCCAAATTACAGGGACCTTGTAGGTCACTAAAAGCTGAAACCAACAAGAGTTCCAGACAAGTCCACATGAAAATTATGGGATCTTCAAGCAATAATTTTGATGAGCTATCTTAGCAGATCAATCTTAGCAGACTGTTCACAGTATGCAGAGGGAGAGACTTCTAGTTTCATAAGCATGTTTAAATCTTTTCAAAATTTCTAATTTTTGGTTTGATATGAATGAATCTAATATTGTTAGTTTTGTTTTGTGATTATTATTATTAATATAATAATTGTTTTTCAAATTTGACCTTACTAAACATGGTTGGATTTTTATTACCAGCAAGAAAAAATGATTACCAAATGAGGAAATCGTTACTAAGTTGTTTTAATATATTTAATATTGTAATCTAAGGAAAGTGACATAGTTCCTTTAAAAGGGGATGCTCTGTGTTAAAGAATGCATAATGCAGTGGACTTGTATTTATCTACAGAGGAATACTCTGTATATCCATCGATCAGAAGACGGCAGTAAGGAAGCTTGAAGGAGGGTTTTATTTGTTTATTTTTTATGTAAACTAAAGGAAAAAACAAATTATTTCTGACTTCAGAAATCAGAATAAGACAATCTCACACAGACCACTGCTATGATGCTATTCTGTAGTTTTCCTCCTTTGTTCTCTGCCCCACCCACTCTCACCCCAGGCTAAAACTCAAGATATTTGAAAGGAGAAAAAAAAAAATGAGGCAATTTTGAGGGTCATCTGAAAAATTCTAAGTAGACCATGAAACTATTTCTGTGAGAACAATTAAAGAATTAAAACTTGAAATAGAAGAAAAGTCTTTGAAAGCAATGTGGTTTGTAAACAAAAAATAAATGATACAGAGGAACTGAATAATACAATAAAACTCAATTAATAGATGTATTAAAAATCTCATGTCCTTTAAATTAAAAATACTTTAAAAATTTATGTGGCTTCAAATAATACCTCCACAAAAATCTTCAAGTAGAGATTTTATAGGGTGCTTCTTTTGATATGGAGTCAGCAAAATTAGAAATAAAAATTTGAAATATTACTAATAAATCTTGATCACCTCAAAACTAACACATTTTAAGATAACGCTTGGTCCAAAGAAATAACTAACTGGAAAATTACAGACAGAAACTCTGGAAAATGTTATACTAAGACCTATGTACACAACAAAAGCTATATCCAGGTAAAAATTTATGACTGTAAAGGCCTTCGTTATTAAAGAACACAGTAACAAAAGAATGCAGTAAAAAGAAATAATAAAAAAGCTAAAACTCATTAAATGGATATAAATAAGAAGGATAAAGAAATATTTCTTAAAGCATGTTTTTGAAAATAATTACAAAATAGATGAATTTCCTATAAGACTTATTAAGGAGAACAGAAATATGTAAGAAATAAGAAAGGATAATCAAGGACACAGAAAGGAATAGAAAAATTATAAGAGAATGCTCCATGTAATGGTATTACAACAAATTTGAACACCAAGAGGAAATGGACCACATGCTAGCAAAATAAAAGTTGTCAGAATTTATTCAAGAAGAGGAAAATTTGAATAGATAATTAACAAAGAAGAGATTGGGTAAGTAAATAAAAGTCTATATGCCCTGCAAAGGATAAGGGCATGATGATTTCACAATTGAGTTGTATCTTACTTTTAAAGAACACATAATTCTAATTTTATTTACAGTATTCTTGACCATAGGAACATAAACTTCCTTAATCCATATTATTAATTCTGCATAAATTAATCTCCAAATGTGTTAAGACAGTATCCAAAAAGATATAAAGAGGGAAAAGAAAATTATGCTCTGGTCTTAATTTGGACTACAGACACAAAAATTCTTTTAAAATATTAGCATATATCTAATAGTAGTATGCATCTTTGATACACCAGCAGTGTACCAAAAAATGCTGAAGGAATAAAATAAATAGGATTTATTCCTGATACTTCCTTATCAGGAAATGGATCAACAATTCATTAGATTAATACATTAAAAGCAAAAAACTATGATCTTATAGTTAAGATGTTTAACAAACCTCGACAGTGTTACTAGAATGTAAGCTCTGAGTAAAATAAAAATTGAAGGAAATCTTTAAAAGTGATAAAGACAATATCCTGAAAACCATTACCAAATATTATTGTAAACGGTAAAATTCCAGAACTATGTTAATTAAAGAAATTCTCTTAGGGCTGCTTGCTCTCGCTCTTATTATGCGACTTGACTTAAGAGTTTCTAACAAATTTAACAACAAGAAAATGAAATATGTGATAGAAAAAATTATTGAAAAAGAAGCAATAAACCAATTTTCTCTGATTGATGATAATGATATTATCGAAATTCCAACTGCCTCTAGTTATAAAAGAAAACTGCAGTAAATGAGACTTTAGTACAATGGCTAGATACAGGATACATATATCATGGCAGAGTCTACTAAATTTCCTAAAACCCACTATCCCTTCTTCTGTCCTCAGAGAAGAGTAATTAGGTATACATCACCCCAGTCACATTACATCTCCCAGGCTTCCTTCCAGTTACAGGTTGCCTATGGCCAAATTCCCTCCAGTGAGATGTGGACAGAGCTAACAACTGTCAGTTTCCTGCTTGTCCCGTAAATCTAAACTTTCCTCCATAGTCCTTTCTACTGCTCTGTGCTAGGATGGTGTCTATGAGAGCAAGCCAGGAAGCACATATTAAAGATGGTAGAGCTGAATTCCCCTGAGTTCCTGAATGAACACACAGTGAAAAGCCATGTGCCAATTTGGAACACACACTCTAAACCATCACCAGAGAGAAATTAACTTGTATTTCTTTGGGGCCACCACATTTCTGGATTTATATAGCAGTTTAGTCTAGCCTAATGGAAATACTGCAAAATGAATAGCTTTCTCTCTTCTAGTTTTAAATATCCAGAAATGTAAATAAAAACCAAATCTATAAAACATTTAAGAATAAATTTAACAAGGAAATCATAAAGTCTTATTAAAAATATAAAGTATAATATCTTAGGAGTATAAATCGTAATCTGAACAAATTCTTTGATGGCAAGAATATTTCATAAAATATAAATCCTCTACAAATTGCCGTATAAATAGAATGTGGTTCCAGTGAAATCTCCAACAGGGTTTATTTCTTCTTTTTCGAAGTACAAAGGAGATAGATAAAATGATCTTAAAGAACATATATAGAAAAAGAAATGCCTGAGAATATTCAAAAAATAATGAAAAAAGGGACATCTTGTGCTAGGCACTGACCACATTAAGTCAGTGTGATTAAGTCAATATGGTACTGGCATAAGAATTAATTAAAAGTCAGTAAAATCCAGAATAAGAAATCCAAAAATAGGCATAAGAATTTCACATTTAAAAAAACTAGTATTCAAGTTAATATTGAAAGGATAGTTGATATAATAAATGCTTCTGGACAACTGGCTATCCATGTGAAAGAAAAAGGGAAACCCGTATCAAAGAATATATACAGTCAGACTCCATATAAAACGAAGTCTAAAATGTAAAAAATAATAAAGTTTTAAAAATAAGCGTATAGGGCTTCCCTGGTGGCGCAGTGGTTGAGAGTCCACCTGCCGATGCAGGGGACACGGGTTCGTGCCCCGGTCCGGGAGGATGCCACATGCCGCGGAGCGGCTGGGCCCGTGAGCCATGGCCGCTGAGCCTGCGCGTCCGGAGCCTGTTCTCCGCGGCGGGAGAGGCCACAGCGGTGAGAGGCCCGCGTACCGCAAAAAAAAAAAGAAAAAATCCTATATTATAAATGCAGTCTTGGAGTGAGGGAGATTTATATAACTAATACAGGAACCAGAAGCTATAAGTTGCTTTTGGTTAGATTATATTAGAAAAAATACAAAAATGAAAGTGAATAAACAAACAATTGAGTTAGAAAAAAGTACAACACAGAAGACCGATAAAGTTCAATTTCTATAATAGTCAAAGGTTTTGTCTAGTCACAACAAAAGGTAACAGAAAGAATCCCAATAGAAAAAAAATCAAGCAAAAGATAGGAAAAGAAATGCACAGAAAAGGACTACAGATTGTTAACAAGCATATGACAACATACTTAAAATCACAAGCAGTCAGGAGAATGCAAATTAAAGTAACAAGACATTGCTTTAACCCATTATGCTGGAAAAATGGAAAAGAGTGATAGCTTCTATTTCTGGTGGGGATAAGAAGAAAGATTTCTCTCAAAAACTGCTAGCAGGAGTGTGAATTTTTGCAGTATCATTTACAAAAAACATCTGGCAACAACTGTTAAAATTTAAAATATCATTTTATGCAGTAATCTCACTCCTGGGAATCTATTCCAGAGAAATAACATCACGGGTACAAAAGGATATGCAAATAAGGACACAATACAGCTCTATTCTTAACTGACAAAAAAATCTTGGCAATAAACATGTGCCAGTTGTTAATTTAATGTCTGGAACCTTTAAACCCACCCTCCTAAATTCTACTCTGAAGCTGGGACTCTGCAAAGTCACCCAGCTCCCTCTGAAGAAGGACACTGCAGGGAAACTGGAAGCTTGGGAAAAGAAAACAGGATTTGCTTCCTGTTGGCTTCTTATCTGCTTCTTGTGTTTGAGCATTAGTCTAGGAACGATTCTTAACCGTGGCAGCAGCAGTTCCTTCCTGCAGCCACTGCTGAGCCTGTGCAGCTTTTCTCACACCTGCAGAAGCAGGTTTTAGACACCAGCACCCGCCAGCTGGCTCCCTCCTCAGAAGTGAGTTTCAGTTCTATGGGGCCCCTCTTCCAAGCCTTTAATAATTCCAATTTCTCTCCTTTGTTCACCCAGACCTAGGGGGGACGACTGCTTCCTGCAATTCCAATTTGTAATATCTTGCTGTTCTGTTTTTATTTTTTTTCCCCCTTCTCTCTTACTTAGTGATCGTATACAGCCAGGCAATAAATCTTTACAATAAATTCTCTGTGATAAAACAAAAAGTCTGTTTTCTCTCTCCTGACTAGAACCTGACTAACAGAGTAAACAATGCTCATTAAATAAGTTATAGTGGAGCCACACCTTGGAATATCATACAATAATGAAAAAGGATGAATTGGCTCTCTGCCATTTGACCTAAAGGGATTTCCACCAAATAACACTGAGTGTGAAAAGTAAAATGGGAAGTGGTAAAATAGGACTATTTGTAAAACATATAAGGGCAGACCCTCCCTAAGTGTCTGTGTGTGCACACATTTGTGTGTAGACATGCACCATTACCCGGCTATGTGAAGATGGAAAAAGTCACAGAAAGATACGCATAAATTTCTGGGGGTGCGGATGGGAGGGCAGATGGAGGAGATGAGGGGAAAAAGTCCTTATAAAGCAGAAGAGCATGTGGAAATTGTTTATGTAAAATTATATATGGATGTGATACACACATAGAAATTATAATCACATATGAAGTTAGGCAAATGGTAATATATATGATATGTTATCAAGATAAAAAAGAGTTAAAGAACAATGTGCAGAGGGTGATTTCATTTCTTTAAAAACTAGTATATAGCCGGAGGGGAAGATGGCGGAAGAGTAAGACTCGGAGATCACCAGATACACCAGAAATACATCTACACGTGGACCAACTCCTACAGAACAACTACTGAATGATGGCAGAAGACCTCAGACCTCCCAAAAGGCAAGAAACCCCCCACGTACCTGGGTAGGGCAAAAGAAAAAAGAAAATACAGAGACAAAAGAATAGGGACGGGACCTGCACCAGTGGGAGGGAGCTGTATAGAAGGAAAAGTTTCCACACACTAGGAGCCCCTTAGAGGGCAGAGACTGCGGGTGGCGGAGGGGGAAGCTTCCGGGCCGCGAAGGAGAGCGCAGCAACAGGGGCGCGGAGGGCAAAGCGGAGAGATTCCCGCACACAGGATTGGTACCGACCGGCACTCACCAGCCGAGAGGCTTGTCTGCTCACCTGCCGGAGCGGCCGGGGGCTGGGAGCTGAGGCTCGGGCTTCGGTCGGAGCGCAGGGAGAGGGCTGGGGTTGGCGGCGTGAACACAGCCTTCAGGGGGTTAGTGCGCCACGGCTAGCCGAGAGGGAGTCCGGGGAAAAGTCTGGACCTGCCGAAGAGGCAAGGGACTTTTTCTTCCCTCTTTCTTTCCTGGTGCGCGAGGAGAGGGAGCCTGTGCAGCCCGCCACTGCCGGGGTCACGAGATGCAGCGTCAACTCCTCCGGGAGAACGCACGGCGCGCCTCAGGCTGGTGCAACGTCATGCCGGCGCAACGTCACGCCGCCTCTGACGCCACAGGCCCGCCCCGCATCCGGACCCCTCCCTCTCCCCGGCCTGGGTGAGCCAGAGTCCCGGAAGCAGCTGCTCCTTTAACCCCGTCCTGTCTGAGCGAAGAACAGACGCCCTCAGGCGACCTACACGCAGAGGCGGGGCCAAATCCAAAGCTGAGCCCCGAGAGCTGTGAGAACAAAGAAGAGAAAGGGAAATCTCTCCCAGCAGCCTCAGAAGCAGCGGATTAAAGCTCCACAATCAACCTAATGTACCTGCATCTGTGGAATACATGAATAGACAACGAATCATCCCAAATTGAGGAGGGGGACTTTGAGAGTAAGATTTATGATTTTTTCCCCTTTTCCTCTCTTTGTGAGTGTGTATGTGTATGCCTGTGTGTGAGATTTTGTCTGTATAGCTTTGCTTCCACCATTTGTCCTAGGGTTCTATCCGTCCGTTTTTTGGTTTGTTTGTTTTTATTTTTTTCTTAAAAATTACTTTTATTTTAATAAATTTATTATATTTTATCTTACTGTATCTTCTTTCTTTCTTTTTTTGCTTCCTTCCCTCCTTCCTTCCTTCCTTCCTCCCTCCCCCCATCCTTTCTTTCTTTCTTCTACTAATTCTCAAATGGATTAAAGACCTAAATGTAAGGCCAGAAACTATCAAACTCTAAGAGGAAAACATAGGCAGAACACTCTATGACATAAATCATAGCAAAATCCTCTTTGACTCACCTCCTAGAGATATGGAAATAAAAAAAAAATAACAAATGGGATCTAATGAAACTTCAACGTTTTTGCACAGCAAAGGAAACCATAAACAAGACCAAAAGACTCACACCAGTCAGAATGGGCATCATCAAAAAATCTAGAAACAAATGCTGGAGAGGGTGTGGAGAAAAGGGAACCCTCTTGCACTGCTGGTGGGAATGTGAATTGGTACAGCCACTATGGAGAACAGTATGGAGGTTCCTTAAAATCTACAAACAGAACTACCATATGACCCAGCAATCCCACTACTGGGCATATACCCTGAGAAAACTATAATTCAAAAAGAGTCATGTACCAAAATGTTCATTACAGCTCTATTTACAATATCCTGGAGATGGAAACAACCTAAGTGTCCATCAACAAATGAATGGATAAAGAAGATGTGGCACGTATATACAATGGAATATTACTCAGCCGTAAAAAGAAACGAAATTGTGCTATTTGTAATGAGGCGGATAGACCTAGAGTCTGTCATGTAGAGTGAAGTAAGTCAGAAAAAAATACCGTATGCTAACACATATATATGGAATTTAAGAAAAAGAAAAAAATGTCATGAAGAACCTAGGGGTAAGACAGGCATAAAGACACAGACCTACTAGAGAATGGACCTGAGGATATGGGGAGGGGGAAGGGTAAGCTGTGACAAAGCGAGAGAGAGGCATGGAGATATATACACTACCATACGTAATGTAGATAGCTAGTGGGAAGCAGCCGCATAGCACAGGGAGATCAGCTCGATGGTTTGTGATCGCCTGAAGGGGTGGGATAGGGAGGGTGGGAGGGAAGGAGATGCAAGAGGGAAGAGATATGGGAACATATGTATATGTATAGCTGATTCACTTTGTTATAAAGCAGAAACTAACATACCATTGTAAAGCAATTATACTCCAATAAAGATGTTAAAAAAAAAAACTAGTATATAGAATCTTTCTACATAAAAGCAGTGCCCAGACTTCTGAAAGAAAGACTGTCTCCTGGTGAGGGACTTGGCATTCTGGACAAGTTAGTGCTTGTGATTCCTAGCATGCAAACAAAAGGAGATGAGTTTTTTAAAAAGTTTGCACACTCCAGTGTTTCAAACCAAGTCTTATTTGGATGGAAAGAAAACTAAGATAGAAAAGTGATTATTGGCTAAGTTACCAGAGCACCAGGGAAAAGACTGTGAGGGTTTAATTCCCACATCTTTACAGTTATGAAAAGACAGAGAATAAGGGGCACAGAATGGCTGCTAAATGCGGGAGGTGATGGCTTCAGTTCAGGGGCTTGTGTGAAAGGTGGTTACTACTATTTTTTTTTTTGTAATTACTTCTTTTTTAATTGAAGTATAGTTGATGTACAATATTATATGTTACAGGTGTACAATATAGTAATTCACAATTTTTAAAAGTTATATTCTATTTATAGTTAGTATAAAATATTGCATATATTCCCCATGTTGAACAATATATCTTTGTAGCTTATTTTATACCAATTACTTTGTATCTCTTAATCCCCTACCCCTATCTTGCCCTTCCCCTCACACTTCCCCTCAGTGGTAACCACTAGTTTGTTGTCTATATCTGTGAGTCTGCTTCTTCTTTTGTTATATTCACTAGTTTGTTGTATTTTTTAGATTCTGCATATAAGTGATGTCATACAGTATTTTTACATTATATAAAGTCAGGTCAGCATAAGCTCTTAGTGTACAGCAGTTGAACTCATAAAACTGAAATGTAAGCGATTTTGTTCATTCCCACAATTCTGTCCTATGTGACTATGTTTACATTAAAAGTGGGAAGCTCACCAACCTCAAGTATTCTAAGAATATACACATAATTGACAAAACCTCTCAGATTTCGTATTGATCCACGTATAAAATTACCTTTGGTCATATTCTTTCTTTCACAATAATATTCCTACTCCACTCTGCCAGAAGGAAAATCCACCATCAGTTTCCTTAAAGTTTTTAAAAAACATTCTTTATTAATTATTCATTCCTTATTAATTAATTGACTGTTTTTCTTATAATTAGTTAACATTTCACTGACTTTTAGGCTTTTCTTCCTGCCTTGGAATTTCTGACTTTCAGTAATAAAGACTTCATGTGTTCATTTGAGTGGCAAATGTATTTGCAGGCTTGCTTGATATCTCGTACTTGTCCCTTGGGATCCACGCCCCAGTCTCCACCCTGCTCCGTGCCCAGAGGTACACCGGCAAGAATTTCATCACAGCCTCCTTTCCTCTCTAACTTGCAGTTTCATTCCACCATTGCAGAGCCCAGTAGGAGATTGTAGGAACAGAGGATAATGAGTTCAGAGGTCTTCGTCCCCTCCCTGAGACCTACGAGAGGCTGGCTGCGTCCCTCCGTTGGCGTCAGGTGGCCCTGTCCACAAAGCCCTCTCTGTCTCTGGTCCAGAGAATACTCCTTCTCCCTGGCTTTTCAAGCCTGTAGGTGGTAACCACCCACTGCTGCTTCCAGCAAGGGGGTACTGACCTATCCCTTGTATTTTCTTATACTATGCTCACACTTGCTGTAAATTGACTCTTAATTCTCCCCTAATTACCCGATTTGGAAGTGCCATGTGTTTCTTTCTAGACCCTGATGAAGAAAAGTCATCTCTAGTATTCTTTGTCTAGACTTTTATTATTATTAATAATTTTTGCTTTTTTAGTCAAATTAAGATTTTAGAAGTTTACTCTGGAGGTACAGTCATATGTTATCAACCACAGTCTGCAGCTACTAGGAAATCTATCAAGTAGCTTTCAATATAACTCTTTTGATATAAGAGTTATATTGTTTTCTTCTATGGGTTTAATTTGAGATTGGAGACATGTTTATAAGACAGTATACACATTGGAGACCAAGCATTTAAAATGTGTCACTTGGTCAGATGCTTGCATTAGCATTTTTCATCTTCCATTCTATTGGAAGTGCATTAAAAAAGCACTCTAATGATTAAAACGTCTATTTCTTAAGACGTTGTCAGGGAAAATTCACGCTAAGTTTTTTGTTTTTACTAAATTCTGGATTAGGATTAACAAATTCTGAAACCTTCATGGAGCACACACACATATGTTTCGGCAAGTATATGTTTTGGCAATTTTAGGGTCTGTGCAAAGGTTGGCAATTCTTCCTTCTGTACTTGTGGAAAAGCCTCACTTTGTGATGTTGCTACTTCAAGCCTGTTTGTCCCATTCTTGTGCCAGCCTTCCCCTATTTGTGCTCCCCAACTCTTTTATGCAACTTTCTCTCTCCTTCCTCCGTCAGTAATTTATAAAGAAATGTGATGAAATTTTATCCCTGGGTATGTACATTTTGGTTTTGTAAAATAGCTGAGGACACATGAGATTTCCCGAGTTGGGCAAATGGGGACAGTGACCTAGACAGGGACCAGAATACAGTCATAGAAAAGGTGATATTGCCCAGGTGTCACAGCTTTCCCTCACTGTCATTTATTTATGGTCCATTTTTTTATAACTTCTTTATTGGAGTATAACTGCTTTGCAATGGTGTGTTAGTTTCTGCTGTATAACAAAGTGAATCAGCTATACATATACATATATTCCTCATTATATGATAACATTGGCCCACCAGGGAGTGTGGAGTTACAAATCTTGAGGCAACATTTTATGGGTTATTTTAGGAAAACAGCCTGAAAGTCAAACTTAGTTTGCATGAATGCAAATCCCAGCATGCACGCAAGAGATCACAGCCAAACTGTTTCTAAATCTTTATAGCAGCTTTAAGACAGCCTTTCTGTCTTTATCTCTTTCTATTGCTCACCTTCCATTGCTAGAGTAATCCCTTCAGTAGCTATTTAAAAGACAAGCATAGGGCTTCCCTGGTGGCGCAGTGGTTGAGAGCCCACCTGCCGATGCAGGGGATACGGGTTCATGCCCCGGTCCGGGAGGATCCCACGTGCCGCGGAGCGGCTGGGCCCGTGAGCCATAGCCCCTGGGCCTGCACGTCCGGAGACTGTACATAAATGTCCTGAGTGGTATAACATGATAGTTGTTGATTAGTTTGTTTTAGTGAGAAGTTTACATTTCAAGCATTTAAAAAACTGGTGATAAATAGAGTAGCACAAAAGAAGAAAACACAAAGTATGGTAAAAGAAAATTTAAAAAATGGGTATTTAAGTGGTAATAGTAATGCACTTTCCATTCAATAAGTGGTTTAGAAAATTAATTTCAAAATAAATCCTCAAAATTTTCATAGTCTGTATTTGTGAGGCAGTATAGAACAGCATGTAAGGGCATGGAATCTCAAGTCGGAAATTCCGAAGCTGGAGTTCTGGCTCTATCATTCGCTGATTAGCTGCACAACCTTAGGACACTTACTTAACTCCTCTGTGCCTGTTTCTGTAATTGTAAAAGGTAAGTAACAATGGTACTTATCATTAAATACCTTGACTGTAAGAATTAAATGGGATACTAAATATTTTAGCCTATGACAAGTTAATATCTATTTTTCATTTTTATTAAAACTATCATGTTTAGAATGACATTATTTTATTTTTCATGGCTTCCATTGATCTAATAACGCAAAAAATGTTTTTAAATGATGAGAAACGTAAGTGATCTCTTGTCCTTAACTTTTAATATTTCACTGCATTTTATTGCATAGAATTACACATTTTATCAAATTAATATTTTAAAAATAACGCTGCACGAAGAAATATGCTAGCATGAGCCATCAGAGCATTCATTACCAA
This sequence comes from Neophocaena asiaeorientalis asiaeorientalis, assembly GCF_003031525.2. NCBI lineage: Eukaryota > Metazoa > Chordata > Mammalia > Artiodactyla > Phocoenidae > Neophocaena > Neophocaena asiaeorientalis. The sequence goes on along the minus strand of NW_020185337.1, from coordinate 21,812,384 downwards.
AGGCCAGATCTATGAGGAACCTTTTGAACTTTCTATTTTTACAGATGAAATAGATATGAATGAGTGAAGTGATTTACTCGAGGCCCTGGTTAACTTGTGGCACCTTAGTTTCTGCCATAAATCTAGCATTTATTCAGCTGAACTTATTCAATATTCATTATTTCATTCATTTATTCATTCAACAAACACTTACTGACATAAATAATATCAGGTATCAGACACCCAGCTATAACCCTCTGTTGCTTTTTGACAATACAGTGAGTAAAATGAAAACGTAAAGGGCATAAAATAACTAACATTTATAGTGTACGTATACGTATAGTGTACGTATTTTATTGATGTTAAAGAATGTTTACTAAGTGATCTGTGGGGCTATCAACCTGAACTTCACAGAAATAGGAAGTGATGAGAAGAGTTTTAAAGACAGTAAGGTCTGTGTGCCCTGTAACCTTCACATAGGAAAGAGAAGACCAGGAAAAATGAGTGCCATGTTTCAACTGGTTGTAATCAGCTTGCTACCTATAATAGCAATGGTGCTATAAGACCTTTGGACCTGAGCACGTGAGTTCCCATTACATTAACCTCAATTGGGTGAGCCCTGGGGAACCCAATACAGTCATTTACCTCCCCGTCTTATAGCATAAAGTCATACAGCAGAACCGACATATGTTTATGGGCTTATTTCATAAGTACCTTGCTTCTCATTTCAAGTACAGACATTAAGAAAGCTGACTGTCATTCAGGCTTTGCACCCACACAAGCCTAAGGAAACTGAAAACAGCCCTGTCACATCTTCCATGAGAGACGGAGTGCCCTTTTAATAATTTCTTTACTTGTTTAACTGCTGTTTTCTTTCTTCCATATCCAAACAGCATAACATGTACCTATTAATTGTGGTTCAGTGAGTTCTTGGCATCACACCCCCAAAAAAGTCAATTATTTTTTATTGCTTCTCCCCCTCTCAGTGCCACCTCCACCTCTATTAACCATGGTAACAGTCTTTTTGCTGAATTCTTCTCCTTTTTCAAACTCCTAAAAGTTGGAGTGCCCCAGGGATTACCTCTTGAATTTCTTCTCTTCTTTACCTATACTTAACCTATTCGGTGAGCTCTTCCGGTTCTACGGGTTTAAGGATAACCAGTAACATGAAGGCTCTGAATTCATAACTCCTTGTCTGATCTCTCCTCTGAATTTCAGACTCACCTGCCCAACTTCTTTCTCATCATCTCCAAAACCACTTAGCATCTCTATATAGATATATAATAGGCAACTCAAATTTACTTGTCCGAATCTAAGTCATCCCTACAATGATGCGGGACAAGAACAACTCAGATAACCTAGGGCCTGCTCTAGATAATTGCACTTGAAAGGAGACACCACTGTCCACACCTTTCATGAAGCCCTTGGTGTTTAACCAAAAGAATAAATTTTAAAACCGAATTTTAATTATGTTCAGAAAAAAGTAGGATAAAGCTGCCTACGGCCCAACACACCACGACACACACACAATCAATTCTCCTCATGGCAATTAAGATCATTCTTTAAAGAGCAAATCAGGCCACTCAGGAATAGGAATCCTGTGAGCATTACTCACTGCAAGTTCTTGATTCAAGACTCAGTAAAAAGACAACAAACAATTTAAAAAATATGCAAAGATTTGAACTCTTAACCAAAGAAGACATACAGATAGCAAGCAAGCACATGAAAGATATGGAACATCATTAGTCCATCATTAGAGAAATAAAAATTAAAACCATAGTGAGCTACCACAAAAAAATAATTATTGTGGCCAAAATTTAAAAACAAAACACAAAACAACTGACCAGTGTAAGTGTCGGTAGGACATGGAGAAATGGGAGCCCTCATCCACCGTTGGTGGGAATGTAAGTTGATACAGCCGCTATGGAGAACAGTAGGAAGGTTCCTTAAAAAACTAAAAATAGAACTACCATACGACCCAGCAATCCCACTACTGGGCATATACCCTGAGAAAACCATAATTCAAAAAGATACATGTACCACAATTTTCACTGCAGCATTATTTACAATAGTCAGGACATGGAAGCAACCTAAGTGTCCATCGACAGATGAATGGATAAAGATGTGTCACATATATACAATGGAATATTACCCAGCCATAAAAAGTAACAAAATTGAGTTATTTGTAACGAGGTGATGGATCTAGAGTCTGTCATACAGAGTGAATTAAGTCAGAAAGAGAAAAACAAATACCGGACGCTAACACACATATATGGAAACTAAACAAACGATACTGATGAACCTAGGTGCAGGGCAGGAATAAAGATGCAGACGTAGAGAACAGACTTGAGGACACAGGGGGGAAGGGGAAACTGGGACGAAGTGAGAGAGTGGCATGGACGTATATACACTACCAAATGTAAAACAGATAGCTAGTGGGAAGCAGCTGCATAACACAGGGAGATCAGCTCGGTGCTTTGTGACCACCTAGAGGGGTGGGATAGGGAGGGTGGGAGGGAGACGCAAGAGGGAGGGGATATGCGGATATATGTATATTATAGCTGATTCACTTCATTGTACAGCAGAAACTAACACAACATTGTAAAGCAATTATACTCCAATAAAGATATTAAAAAAAAAAAGAAGCTGGACAAAAGAAGAGTGCACACTTTTTGTAATATTCCAATTATAGAATGGAATGTCCAAATTCTAGAATATTCAAACTACTCTAGAGATAGAAGAAACATGGGTAGCCTCCTAGGGATGAGAATTGTGGGGAGTGGCAGGATGGAGGAACTGCCCCGGGATACAGGACCTCCTTTGGGAGAAGGTCATGTTCATTACATTGGTTGCAATAATGGTTTCAACAGGTCTATACATATGTCAGAATGTATCCCATTGTACACTTTTAACATTGGCAATTTAGAGTACGTCAGTTATACCTCAATAACACTGTAAAAATATATTAAATCAGATCTTACCACTCTTCTGCTCAAAGCCCTCTATTGCCTTCCCATTGTTTTGGAATAAAATTTGAAGTTCCTATGTTCAGTTAAAAGGTTCTACATAATCTGGCCCCTGTAACTCCATCTGGTCTCCCTCCTGGTCCATAATATATCAGACATGCCCCTGATCGGGAGCATTTACTATTCCCCCAACTGCACACATCTTCCCTACGAATCCTCACAGATGCTTCCTCACTTTCTTTATTCTCTAATCGAATGCCGCCTCCTCAGAGAAGTCTTCTTTGACCACAGCATTTAGAGGAGCCCCTACAAACTCACCACATTCCACTCTTGATCCCATTACCACAACCCATTTATCTCCCTGGCTATCATAACCACCCAGTATCACATTAAATAACTGTTTATTTATTTATTTTCCCCATTTGAAAGGACAGCTATGGCAATGGAGAACCTGTATGTTCTGTTCTGTGTTAAAACTCCATCACCTGGAACACTAGCTAACATATTATGCACTCAATAAAGATATATTGATGCAGTTCCCTAGACAACGCTAAACCTTTCGCTGTATGCTATTGTTCTGAAATAGCCCTTGTCATTTCTTTAAAATGTTCCTTTCCTTTTGTTTTGGTCATTCTCATGATATGTTGGAGTAGTTTATGTGCTAGGACTGGAATCAAGGGGGAAAGAGGGGGAGGGATAAATTGGGAGATTAGGATTGACATATATACACTACAAAATATAAAACAGATAACTAATAAGGACCTACTGTATAGCACAGGGAACTCTACCCAATACTCTGTAATGACCTATATGGGAAAAGAATCTAAAAAAGAGTGGATATATGTATATGTATAACTGATTCACTTTGTGTACAGCAGAAACTAACACAACTTTGTAAATCAACTAGATTCCAATAAAATTTTTTTAAAAGTGTACATACTGCTCCCAACCTACCTTTTCCCAAAGTGAAGAGAATCATGCTGAAATGGGTAGTGATCTGTAAAATGTCTAGGATGTGAGGAAGCCTAAGAAATACAGGGCAAAAAATATGGGCTATTGTAAAGGAACTAAAAGGCGTAAAAATCAATAGTAAATGACACTAAGTTATATCATATCTAAGAAATATAATAAAAAGTTCCAAAGTGCTCAACTAGAATGCTTTTATTCTATTACAGTTAACAGTTTTTGTGCATGTATGAGCAAGAAATTGTTTTTCATTACGAATAAAGTCTTGCATAAGATCTACTTTACTTTGTTCATGGTCATTTAACTCTACGTCCTTTCTTAGTTTTCTCTCTTAGTATACAAAAGTGAAAGGCTCATAAATTTATGATGGACCTAACATATTCAGTTGCAGGTGACATAAAAACAAACCGTAACTCACACACGTGAAAGGAGAGAAACAAGCGTAGGGCTGTGTCTAAACTTCTTTAAACCCCATCCTCATGGCTCAGGCACAGAGGCAGAGCCCTCTGTTCATGGAGAGAAAAGGAGGATGTGTCAGGAAGCAACCATTGTTCGACAGGGCCTCTGTCTAAGCATTTGTCAACTGGACAAAGCCTGTGGCCACGCCCCTTCGGTCAAATCACCTTCCAGCACTCACAGCTTTCTTTGTCGCTTCCTCTGGAAGCAGTTTAGGCTTCCTGGTGGTCTGGCAGGCATGCATTGAGGGTGCATGGTAGGGTTCTGTGTTACTCTGAAGTCTGCAGGCTGGTCTGCCCTGTAGACCTTGTTTACCAAAGTGGTTCAGTTCTTTTTTTTTTTTTTTATTGAAGTATACTTGATTTACAATGTTGTGTTAATTTCTGCTGTATAGCAAAGTGATTCAGTTGTACATATATGTATAAACTCTTTTTATATTCTTTTTCATTATGTTTTATCTCAGGACACTGAATATACCTTCCTGTGCTATACAGCAGGACCTTGTTGTTTATCCATTCTGTATGTAATAGTTTGCATCTGCTAACCCCAAACTCCCAGTCCAAAGAGGTTCAGTTCTGACTCTCGGTGCTTCAAAAAAGGCTGAAGGAGACCTGAGTCTGTTTTCAAATTGGCCTTAATTAGTAGGGTCAACAGAAAAATTCCAAAGGCATATTTTATATTCAATTCAGGCCCTTGAAGCAAACATGAGTCTTTCTCAGTTGATTTTAGAAATTTCCACCAGAGAACCAAAGTCTTCTTTCGGGCTTTGAAAGAACAAAGCTGAATGCATATGGGCCTGGGGTTTTGTTTCACTCCAGCCTTACCAGATCCCAAAGTATATTTAGCATCAGAGAACTTTTACATATTTTTTAAAGATTATTTTCATCATCTATTATTGCCTTTTAGGTAATATGACACATGAGACTATACACTTTTATGCAACAAAACCTTCTTCAAATTGAAAAGCAATGTATTATCTGTCACCTGGTACTCTCGTATTAGATACCAAAACACGCCCCAAATGTCTTTATGTACGTGATAAAGGGCTATTTTTCTTATTCAAAATGGTATTTTTAGAGAGTGCTTTATGCCAGGTGATTAACATCTCCCAAACTGCAGTTCTCACAAATGCAAAGCAGAACAGAATTTCATTCTTCTGTTCAGGATTTAGCCTGAGAAAAACATTTCACTGCTATAAACAAAAAACCACAGCTGGATAAATGGCAAAAAAAAGCACTCATGAAACTTTAAAACCTGAAGCAGCTTTTAAAATTACAAATTGCTTCAAACATCATATATTTTCCTGATAGTCACAGTAACTAACCTCTACCTCCTTCCTAAAGAATTTCTAGTTGGGGTATCAGTTGCTGCTGAGAATCCATGGATGAAAACAGGAAAAGAGATCTGTAATCCCATGGTTGAAATTTCAGAAGGCTTTTTTCTTTTTGTCAGATTCTTTTCGGATTAGTGATATTTGCCTTATGGAAGAAAATACTAGTCTGTCGCAAAAATCAAGCAAATATTCTACAAAATCGAATTTGATAGCATTTTGATTTTCATTTCTTTTCTCTAAAGAAAGTTTACATGTGGAATAAATATTTGTTCGCATCTCAACTAATCTTACAACCCTGTACAACACATTGACTGTAAATAGATTTTATACTCTTCTTCCAAGTGATACATTACAAAGACCCCTGGTAGGGTGGTCACTGAATCAGACTTTATACACTGAAATACGAGGACAACTAGACAAATCATAAAAGGACACAGTAGACTAGTTCATTGAACAAGTGATTATTCACAGATTATGGAGGCTAATTGTTATATATGGGAAAATTCAGTATGATGAAAAGGGCGTGCCTTCTCTTGACATTTATCCAGGCAGAATGACAAAACTGTACGTGTGAAGGACAGAACGGTAATTTCAAAGTACACCGTATCTTTAGTGAAAGAACACCAAATTGAAATGCCATGAACTCAAACCACTGCCCCACTACACACACTTAAAAACCTTTGAGAACACTATTTGGTGTTTAACAACTAAAATAGTGTAAGAGATAATCAAATAAAATTCACTAACATGACATTCAGAATAAATTCTCAAGAGGAAAGTTTTCAGTCATTTAAACTTCTTTTATATGCTAATTTTCAGAGATAATTTCTATTCACACTTTCATGTTAAGATTAACGTCCATTTTCTTTAAAATACAGTAACAATCATCACTTAAGACTTCAAAGCATCTTGTCCTGTAGTAAAAACTCTATTTTTCTCATTTCTCAGTGGAGTCTAATTTCCTCTGATATGGCATTCCACTCATAGGTCAGAATGCCTGAATGGTGGTAAAAGAAATAATAACTTGTGATTCACTTTCTTCTTGTCGCAATCACTTTTTGCCATTTACTTACCAACATGTAAATTACCTGGTCATTACAGGCAGGCTGCACGATTGACCTGACCTTGATTCACAGTCATTTGAAATGAGGGACTTGATGATTCCACACCAGCTGAGAGAGAGCTCAGTTTTAGCCCCTGATAAAGACCGACAGCGTTGTAAAAACTAGCTAACCTCATCCACTGTCCCCTTCCTGCCAGGTTACTCTGCTCTCACTAACGCCCCGCAATGCAGGGCACCCTTGTTGGTGTCACCTACCATTACATGCTTCGGTCCAGGACAGGTCCTGTTTCACTGATGCAGGCAGAAGATGTAGGACTTGTGGATCAAAGACAAGGACAGTTTGTTACTTGGAGTCAGAGTACCAGCATTACGTTGGTTGTGTCCATGGCTAATTTATCCTGGACAAAGCGGAGAGAGCCAGGCAGTGTCTACACTCAGTGGAATGTGTAACAGGAGAGCAACCCTGGGCTTTAGGAACCCGAATCACTTGTAATGGCCGGAAAGCATGCCTGCTCGGTGCTTTGGAGGGACACATAGTCTCTCTCTTCCAAGGCTCTTCCTATATAGCATCCTTGGAGAGACGGTACGAACATAGTGCCTCTCCTAGTAAGATGTGCAGAAATGCAAGAGACTCATGGAGACTTGTATTCCAACATTAATCTAACTTAATGTAATGCATTTTTGTTGTCTTCCCTGAATAGGTAAAGAGTAAAATGAAGAAACTCTAAGGCAGGTAGTTCACAACAAGCTATGCATCTTGCTACTCAAGAGCAACCAGAAGGGCTTCCCTGGTGGCGCAGTGGTTGAGAATCTGCCTGCTAATGCAGGGGACACGGGTTCGAGCCCTGGTCTGGGAGGATCCCACATGCCGCGGAGCAACTGGGCCCGTGAGCCACAACTACTGAGCCTGCGCTCCGCAACAAGAGAGGCCACGATAGTGAGAGGCCCGCGCACCGCGATGAAGAGTAGCCCCCGCTTGCCACAACTAGAGAAAGCCTGTGCACAGAAACGAAGACCCAACACAGCAAAAATAAATAAATAAATTAATAAACTCCGAACCCCAACATCTAAAAAAATAAAAAAAAAGCAACCAGAAGATACACGGTGGCAACTGGAGAAAAGGAGATTCCACGTGATCTACTGCAAAGAAGAGCCTTGCCATTTCTAATAAATGACGCTTGTCAGTAGGGACCTCTCCTTTCTTCCACTTAGACCCTTGTCCTTTTGTGAACTATCTTCTCTATTGTTTTTTCTTCTCTCTGTTACTCTTTTATCTACTACTCTTTATAGGGCAGAGGGTAAGATGTAGAGCACACTACCTGGAGGTCAGAAGACTGGCTTCTAAACTCAATTCTTCTACATATGAGTTATGTGACCTTGGTTAGTCATTCAAAATCACTGAGTCTCAAGTGTTCTGCTGTGTAAAACGAAGAAGTCACATTTCCATTTCCAGCCCCGTTCTATTACCCCAGTTATTCTTTTATCCATGGTTTCACGGTTTAATTGCTCAGGATTGTTATTATGTGTGTGTATGAGGGAGTAGAGAATAAAAGAGAAGGGGGGAGAGAGGGAGAGAGAGGGAGGGAGAGAGAGAGAGAGAGAGAGAGAGAGATTAATTTGCTTTTAATGTCACCCTTAATTTGCTCCCTAAGGAAAACCCAAATCTTCATTCATTTATTAACTTACTTCTTATGCAGTGTATTATGAAGAAACTGTCTACTAGAAAGTTTTCAAAAAGGATCTATTCTGTCTAGTAACTGTGCATAATACATTCCCTTGATCATTCTGATCGATCTTCACAAAAGCCCTTGCCGGTGGGTATACCTCCTGTCACCTATAGGGGGTGGAATAAGGATTTGCACTGAAAGCAGAGACACGGATTCAGATCCAGAGTCTGCCCTCTTTGAACCAGTGATCTTAGATAAGTTACCTAACTTAACCTTTGTTTTTTCATTAAAACATCTGAATAATAACCTATATTATGAAGCTATTCTGAAGATTATACATTTTTTGGAAATATAGATGATATACAATATTATGTTAGTTACAGGTGTACTACATAGTGATTAGACATCTGTACACATTATAAAATAATCTCCACAGTAAGTCTAGTAACCATCTGTACCCATGCGTTTATGAAATGTTTCATGTAAATTACCCTAGTACATATTTGATGTAGATAAATGTAAACATTTCTTACCTCCCATTAAAAAAATTAGGAAACCTAACATCAGGGTGTTTAAGTGACTTGCACAAGATCACATAGCTGGTTTCCCTCCTATGTCATAGATGTTTCCTGAAGGAAGTCTGTCTCACAGGAGGTCTGGCCTTTAATAGAGGGGACCAGGACTGTGGTATGTTCACTCTGGCTTTAAGCTTCTCTCATCGCTCCAGCCAGCCACCACAGGGCACACCAGGTATTCTGGACTGATATGTTTGAATACTATTTCTACTTATGTCCACATTTTTTTATTATGATCAAATATATAAAATTTACCATTCTAACCATTTTAAGTGTACAATCCAGTGGCATTAAGCACCTTCACCATGTTGTACAATTCTACTTACCTTTATCTCATCCTGTCGTTTCTATTTTTATATATGCCTGCTATCTATATAATGAATCAACACAGTAGTGTATTCATTTTTGAATTACTTTTTAAAATATAGCACACTGAGGGTGTGCTTCCAAAGTTTTCTCATGCGTACATGACCCCAAATCCTGGAGACCACGGCTTACGGAAGTGCTCTTTATGACCCTAGACCATATCCACCAGTTGAGCTGTGCTCTCCCTTGGTACTCTGTCTCCTCATTCCTCTTCCTCTGGCTCGCTGGGAACACTGAATGAAGTCAAACAAACATGATAGGCAACCGACCAGTCCTAAAGGGGATTAACGTTCTACTTCTGAAAGATTAGGACCTGTCACATCACCAGGAAAGGTTGGGACAGAGAAAACAAGTGCTTCAATTTCGTTACTGCACGCGGGCTTTCTCTAGTTGCGGCGAGCTACTCTTCATGCCGGTGCGCGGGCTTCTCACTGTGGTGGCTTCTCTTGTTGCGGAGCACGGGCTCTAGGCGCGCCGGCTTCAGTAATTGTGGCTCACGGGCTCAGTAGTTGTGACTCGCGGGCTCTAGAGCGCAGGCTCAGTAGTTGTGGCGCACGGGCTTTGTTGCTCCGTGGCATGTGGGATCTTCCCAGACCAGGGCTCGAACCCGTGTCCCCCGTATTGACAGGTGGATTTTTAACCACTGTGCCATCACAGAAGCCCTAAATGCCATTTTAAAGCTGACACATGTTTCTACGTATTGGCTGGAATTAGAAGCTTCAAAGGATTGAAACTAGAAAATGGGCATTTGAAGAAAAAAAATATTTTCTGAATTTTAACATGACACTTGATGAACTTTTTTAAAATTAATTTTTATTGGAGTATAGTTGCTTAACAGTGTTGTGTTAGCTTCTACTGCACAGTAAAACGAATCAGCCACACATATACATATATCCCTTCCCTTTTGGATTTCCCTCCCACTTAGGAAAATGGTATAGATGACCTTATTTGTCAAGCAGAAACTGATGAACTTTTTAAGTGAGGCTAATGGAGGAAAAGTATTTACCTATGTAAATGAATAGTCTCTAGATGTGTGAAGTAATACAAATTCACTTTTATGTTTTTGTCATAGATTGCTTACTAATATAAATTAAATTAGTAATTCAAACTCAGTCCTCAAATGCTTAGAATTTTAACTAATCTCACTGGAGGTTCTTGCTGACTCCTGTGTCCCCATAGATTGAGTAATTTAGACATTAAGGCATGTATTATTGATTCCAGTGACTGTCCTTCTGGGCTTTAGAGGACATGAGACCACTCTATGAATGTAGGCATGAGGGCTGAGGTGGGAGTGACGGTCCCTTTGAGGGAGATGGAATTCTCTCCATCTATCCTGGAGCAGGAAGGATGGAGCCTTGTCCTGGGGTTGAGAAGGATGCTTTTTATAGTTGGTGTTAAGGAGAGTTTGGTTTTGGATCCTGACGTGAGAGAAGAAGGTCAAACAGGATTCCAGTGAAGGCAAGAGAAATTGGCCCTTGAAACATGGAGGTCGGCTACAAGCAAGGGAGAGAGAAGGCCTCACCTCTGGGAACATTTATGGCCAATATGCTCCAGGAAAAATATGTGATTTTCAGTTTAAAGTTATATTTTTCTTTCCTTCCCTGATAAGACCAATTGCCAAGCTCTCAGTAATAAGTGCAATATGCATTGCTCTGCTTTGTGGAAATAGGAGAAGTACCCACTTCTTCCTGTGGTGGCAGCAGACTGAGGAACTCCAGGCTGATCTCCAGTCACCACGCTCCAACCCCTCACTCATTACCCTCCTGATATTTCCAGCAACATCTCTGGGACTGTTATGTGGGCATTAGCTCCATGGGGATCCCTTATGAGAAGCTCTCATTTACTCGATTATTCCTGGAGGGTAATTGCACCGTAGGAAGGCAAACAGATGGGAATAGTTCAGATTGTATAGCTCAGTCAGTAGAAATCAGGACCAATAAACTCAAGGTCAGGAGATTGTCCTCTATGGTAATCAGAGACAGGAAAATAAGATGGCATATGAGAGAGAGGTAATATTTAGGCTCTTATCTCTGTGGCTGGTTACGGTAAAGTTAACGTATAAAGAAAAGGACACGAATTACCCCACCTAATTTTGCTTCTCCGTTTAAATAGATTCAATTATAATAATAAAAAATGGAAAGGTGATACACCTTCTTTCACAGAGTAGTGCTAAACAATTTGCTGAAATTGGTCATCTCTCTTAGACTTAAAAAAATTATAACAAATAAATATACCCTGAATGTGGTGCTGAAATATGCATCCTGTATCCCAATTCAGACTCTCAAATGTGTGACAGTAAATTGTGGCTGTAGCTGCAGCTTTGGTTGATTATATGCAATAAATCACCTTAGTTTTAGTGAGAAATACTTCAAACAGAATTATTCCGTAAAATATTAAAAACTGACCTCTATTTTCAAATCAATTTCTGCTTCATGAGCAGATGCTGGAGCAGTTTTCAAAGTGACTGTACTTAACCCATTCTCTGGGAGCACGGATGGATTTTTTAGTATGGGAATATTTTGTTACTACGAGAAGACTCCAAGGACCCACTGGGTGATTTTTCACAGAATTTTATTTGTATTGTCAAACCAAAGTCTTCTTTCCTTATAGCACAAAAGGAAATAGACATCTTACTCTTATCTTATTCTGTTTAGGGTGATGCTCTGCATATTTCAGGTGCAGAGTTATAATAAAAGTCCACACATTCCAAGAATAACATGGGAAAGTAGCATGTTATTCATCTGAGGTCAACAGACTCTCTATATAATAAGCATTTCCTCAGGTCTTGTCTAGATAAATATCAATACCATGTATTGAAATGAGCTTGTATTATAGAGTCAGTTAGAATTTACTGTTACTTAAGCTCTCTGATCATCAGTTGTCTTGTCTGTAAAATGTAAAGAAAAATACCTAATTTGTTGGTAAATACTGTGTGAAGGTCAAATTTGTAAGATATAAATGTGCCTAGAATAACACCCGGCAAATGAAGAAGTATATTTGTAGAGCATTTCCCCCCACTGCCGCTTGATTGTGTATGGTTTACATCACAGTTGAAAGGTGAAAGCCCAGCCATAAATTGGCCCTGAAGTAAAATGTAAGGCTCCTTTTATGTATGTGTATGTAGACTGCCTCATTTCACAAAGGATTGAGACAACTTATAAAAATATAGAAAACACAATAAAACTGAAAGTAAAATTGAGCCAGAAAATATATTGATAGACTAAAAAGTATAAAACTGGAGTAAGATAATATACAGATTATGAAAAACAGACCTTAAGTTCTACATTTTTTCCACTAAATAAGGCTGAAAACTCGGCTCTGAGTGACCAAAGCCAAAAGAAAAACAAAACCAGTTTCAAACTTCGATTACCTATTTTAAAAACCTAGCAATCTCACATCAGAAATGAAAATTTTCATAATACTTAGCTTCAAAAATTGTTGTATGGGGCTTCCCTGGTGGCGCAGTGGTTGAGAGTCCGCCTGCCGATGCAGCGGACGCGGGTTCGTGCCCCGGTCCGGGAGGATCCCACGTGCCGCGGAGCGTCTGGGCCCGTGAGCCATGGCCGCTGAGCCTGCGCGTCCGGAGCCTGTGCTCCGTAGCGGGAGAGGCCACAACAGTGAGAGGCCCGCGTACCGCAAAAAAAAAAAAAAAAAAAAATTGTTGTACGGCTTATTTTTCAAGGGACATAGTAATGTAGTGGGCTATGTACTCACTCACACACTCAAAAACATAGAGGGAATGGGATCCTGGGAAGATGGCAGAGTAGGAAGCTCCAAGAATCCGCCTCCCCACCTAGACAACAATTTCACTGGCAGAATCTGTCTGTTGGAATGATTTTGGAACTCTGGAGTCCATTAAAAGCCTAAAATTTCCAAGGGAAAGCTTGGATGGTAAATGATGGTTAATTTTGGTCAATTTCAGCTCTTAGCTCAGTAGCAGCTACCACCTCCCACTGCCTGGCCCTGTGACAGGTGGCTGTGCATGTGGTCCAAAAGCAGTTCGTGGGAGCCAGGGTGGGCAAAAAGGACCTTGTCCTCCAAATATCGGATATCTGTGCTCTGACTGCCTGTTCCTGTTTCTGATCTCAGACATGAGGACAAAGAGGCAGGTGGCTACTGTTGCACCCCAAACCCCAACTGTTACACACACTTCCTCCTCCTCCAGCTGAAGGGACTCCCAGGGGATTTAAATGGTTGACATCCTTTCCCACTCCCTTTATTTTTCTCTTTTTTCTCTTGTGGGAGCCAGACAGTAGCGACTGGGACATTCAAAAGCAACTTCATAAATGGAAGAAATTAGAAAGTACTATATGTGCCTAGGGAAAGCAGCAGTCTCAGAAAAGGCCTGAGATGACCTTGAGTTCACACTTCAGGCTGATCTGCAGCACAAAGACAGCCTACAACAATAATTTTAAAAAATAAACAAACCCAAAAAATTTCAACAAATCCTGGAGAAGGGGGAGAATCTGATTTCCAGAGTTACCACATTATTAGATTCAAAAGTCCAGTTTTCAACAAAAATACCCCAAGGCATACAAAGAAACAGATAAGTATGGCCCACTCAAAGGAAAAAAATCAACAGAGATTGTCCCAGAAAAAGACTGGATGGCAGATCTACTAGACCAGGACTTTAAAACAACTGTCTTAAAGATGCTCAAAGAGCTGAAAAAGATGTGGAAAGAAAATTATGTATAGATAAAACAGAAACATCAATAAGGAGAAAATCTAAAAGGAAACCAAAAAGTAAATTCTGGAGCTGAAAAGTATAGTAACTGAAATGAAAAATTCACTAGAGAGATTCAAATACAAATTTGAACTGCCAGAGGAAAGCATTAGCAAATGAGAAGTTAGGACAAAGGAAATGATCAAGTTTGAGAAACAGAAAGAAAAAGTATTGAAGAAAAGTGAACAGAGCCTAAGGACCTTTTGAGTCCCATCAAGTAGACCAACATATGCATTGTGGGAGCCCCAGAAGAGGCAGAGATAGAAGGGGCACAGGGAAAACTCAAAGAGAGAATGGCTGAAAACTTCTCAAATGTCATGAAATACATGAATACAGGAAGGTCAACAAACTCCAATAAGATGAACTCAAAGAGACCTCCAGGGACACGTTATAATCAAATTTTTGAAGGACAAGGACAAAAAAAAAGAATCCTGAAATCAGCAAGAGAGAAGAAACTCATCACATACAAGAGCTCCTCAGTAAGACTGTCAGCAGATTTTTCATCAGAAACTTTGGAGACTAGAAGACAAGGGACCAATATATTCAAAGTATACAAAGGAAGACTGTCAACCACAAATTCTATATCTGGAAAAACTGCCCTTCAAAAGTGAGGGAGAAATCAAGACATTGCTAGATAAACAAAAGCTGAGGAAGTTCATTACCATTAGATCTGCCCTGAAAGAAATGCTCAAGGGAGTCCTGTAAGTTGAAATAAAAGGATGCTAGACAGCTAACTGAAGCCATATGAAGAAAAAAGATCTCAGTAAAGATAAATGCATGGGCAATTATAAAATCTAGTATTTTATAACAATGGTTACTAATCCAGTTTTTACTTTCTAGATGATTTAAGAGATTAGTACACTAAAAAAAAATTACTAGTTTAAAAGCTAGCACTATTATAATTTTGATGTGTAATTCTACAATTTGTTTTCTACATAATTTTTAAAAAACTAATACATGTAAACAATCATTAGTGTAAGTTTTTGGAAACACAATGTATGAAGATATAATTTTGTGACAACAACAACTGAAAGGGGTGGGGATGGAGCTAGCTGTAAAGAAACAGAGTTTTTGTATGTTATTGATGTAAAGCTGGTATAAATTCAATATAAATATAAATTCAATAAATTGATGTGTTATAACTTCAGGATGTCAAATGTAATTCCACAAAAAATTATTAGAACTAATAAATAAATAAGCAAAATATTAGGATACAAAGTGAACACACAAAACATCAGTTACATTTCTATACACAAACAATGAATAATCCAAAAAGGAAATTTAGAAAATAATTTTGTTGACAGTAGCATCAAAAAGAATAAAATACCTAAGAATTAATTTAACCAAGGAGGTGAAAAATTTGTTTAATGAAAACTCTGAAATGCTACTGAAAGAAATTAAAAAAGACATACAAAATGGAAACACATCCCATGTTCATGAATTGGAAGGCAATATTGTTAAGACATCAATAACTTAATACTTATTGTTTAGATGTCAGTACAAAGTGATTTGCAGATTCAATGCAATCTCTACCAAAATCCCAATTCTGTTTTTTGTAGAAATTGAAAATTCCGTACTAAAATTAATATGGAACTCAAGGGGCCTCAAATATCCAAAACAATCTTGAAAAATAAGAACAAACCTGGAGGATTCACACTTCCTAATTTCAAAACTCACCACAAGCTATAATAACCAAAATAGTGTGGTACTTGCATAAAGACAGATATATTAATCAATGGAACAGAACTGAAAACCCAGATATAAACTCTTGCACATATGGTCAAATGATTTTTGACAAAGGTACCAAGATAATTCAATGGAGAAAGGAAAGTCTTTTCAACAAACGGTTCTGGGAAAACAATATCACATGAAAAAGAATAGTTTGACACTTACCTAACACCATACACAAAAATTAACTCAAAATGGATCAAAGACTTAAATGTAAGAGCTAAAAGCATAGAATTCTTAGAAGAAAAACACGGAGTAAAAGATTCACAACATTAGATGGGCAATAATTTCTTGGAAGTGACACCAAAGACACAGACAACTGAATAAAAAATACAATTGGACTTGACAAAAAAAATTTTTTTTAATGTATATCAAAAGCCCTGATCAACAGAGTAAAAGTCAACCCACAGAATGGGAGGAAATATTTGTGAAAGTAGAAGGAGAAGGGTTGTTGCTCGGGGCTGGATGGTTGGAGGAATGGGGTGTTATTCTTTATTAGGTATAGAGTTTCAGTTTTACCAGATTCAAGGTCTTCTGGAGATGGATGGTGGTGATGGTAGCATAGCATTATGAATCTATTTATGACCACTGAACTGTACACTTAAAGATGGTTAAAGGTGGTAAGTCTTATGCTATGTACATTTTACCACAATTTAACAACTGGAAAAAAAATTGTAGGGAAGATCCCTTAATGAGGCCATAATGCTAGGTTAACCCATGAACACCCTCTGCTGGAAGGTGGGCGGGCATGCTGACTCCTGGTGTGCAGCTCTCACAAAGCTTTGCACTGACCCTTCACATCTTCTCAGGCATTCTGCTCAAACAGTGCAGCATCTGATCAAAAGTGACATTCTTCAACTGCTCACCCCAGCAGCAAAAAGCCACAGGAAAACTCTCGGGACCTGCTAATGCGGCAGCAAGGAGCATCCCGCGTACAAGACGCTGCTCTTCTCCCCTGCGGACTTTAGGAATTCCCTCTCCCTGAGAGAAGCTGGGCTGTTGTGAAGCTGGGAACGTTCTGTAATAGACACCCTCATTTTTTAAAAAACGAAACTATTTTTTGGAGCAATTTTAGGGCCACAGAAAAACTGAGCAGAAAGGACAGAGATTCCCCATATACTCCTTGATCCTACACATGCACACCTCCCCTACTATCAATACCTGCATCACAGTAGTACAGCTTACAACTGATACAACTGATGAACCTATATTGACACATCATTATCACCCAAAGCCCGTGGTGTACATTAAGGTTCGCGCCTGGTGTTGTACATTCTATACGTCTGGGCAAATCTGGAGTGACCTGTATCCACCATGATAGTAACATACAGAGTATTTTTCACTACCCTAAAAATCCTCTGTGCTTTGCATGTTTCAACCATCCATCTTCCTTAACTCCTGGCAACCACTGATCTTCTTACAGTGTCCATAGTTTTGCCTTTTCCAGAATGTCATGTAGCTGGAATCATACACTATGTAGCCTTTTCAGTCTGGCTTCTTTCACTTAGAATTTTGCATTTATTATTTTGCCTCAGGCTCTATTTCTTCAGAAACACAGGCTAAGGCACCTGGCACCCATACCATGCTACTCATAAGCTAGCAAAGTGACTTCACCTCAGGATCTCTCATCCTCATCATGGTACCTCAGCAGTGGGGGAGTTTTGTAGACTAAGGCTTCTTACTCAGAGGCACAAAGTAAGAAAGATAAGTAGACCATTAAAATGGTCTTTGACCTTGACCATATTTTCAAAGCTGGGTGAACTTGATCAACATTTTCTAATATCATACCCTGCAGAGGTACAGGAAACAAAGTTGAGTCTGCCAATGGCACTGTTTAATAGGAGAGATACATAATTTGAAGCATTAAAGGATTACATTGCCAGTGTCATGAGGGAATAGAAAAATTTCATCTCCTTTCAGGGAACTATAAAGAAAATTGTCTTTCATGAAGCATAGCACTTATAAGAGGGGAAAAGTACTTTCCCCTGCGAATTTGTAACTATAACTACCCTGAATTCACATTATCTGGCTGGACCAAAATACCTCAAGCTGAGAATTTATTTTAAAGTGATCTCAAGCTGGTAGTGCCCTGAGGTACTGGCAGAAGCAAATATAAATTTTCTCTGATGGAACTTAGTTTTAGATCTCGAAACAATTCCCACAGGTAATATTCCAAGATATATGAGCTCACAGTCAAAACTCAAAATACACAAGATAACATGGTATCATATATGAGAACCAGAAAATTAACTGACTGCTGAATTTGACATACAAAGTCAAAATAAACAATATATTTAAAATGTTTCATAAAATAAATGAAGGAATTAAATATATGACTTAAGAAGAAAAGTCTACTAAAAATTATCCAGGGCTTCCCTGGTGGCACAGTGGTTGAGAGTCCGCCTGCCGATGCAGGGGACACGGGTTCGTGCCCCGGTCCGGGAAGATCCCACATGCCGTGGAGCGGCTGGGCCCGTGAGCCATGGCCGCTGGGCCTGCGCGTCCGGAGCCTGCGCTCCGCAACGGGAGAGGCCACAACAGTGAGAGGTCCGTGTACCGCAAGAAACAAAAAAAACAAAACAAAAAAATTATCCAGCAGATTCCAAGAGAGATCAAATTGAACTTCTAGAAATAAAATGATATATCATAATGTAATAATTTAAATTAAAAACTCTGGGATTGGGTTTAACAATAAATTAGATTTGCTGATAAGATAAATAAATTTTATAGAATATGGCAAAGAAATAAAAATACAATAGAGAAGTGCAGAGATGAATAACTGAGTGAGAAGGTGTAAGATCTACCTAGCCAGGAAAGACAGATGAGGTATTCTAGTCTTTTACTTCTCCACGTATATTTTAGAATCCTTTTGCTAAGTTCTAAAAACAAAAATGCTTGCTATTATTAACAGTATTGCATTGCAACTATAACCATATTGAGAAGAACTGGTATTTCTGTGATTTCCCGTCTTTAATCTATGAATGTGGCATATCTATTCACATCTATTTAAATCTTTTTCCCTGCAGGTGTTCATAGTTTTAGGTGTACTGGTGTTGTGGATTACTTTGTTGACTTTATTCCCAAGTATTTTATATTTTGAATGCCATTGTAAATAGTATTGATTTTCTATTTCATTTTAAAATTATTTTCATAAATAAAGAGAAATATAATAGATTTTCTCCACCATCTGGTCATTTGTAAATAAAATGATTTGTTTCTTGCTTTCTGATTTTTAAGACTTTTATTTTTTTTTCTTGCTTCTTGCCCGGGCAGGGGACACAAGTAAAAAGCTGAATAGAAGTGATGAGGGTATTCATCCTTGCCTTTTCCACATCTTAGGCAGTTCTGTCTTCACCACTATGTATAATGTTAGCTATAAGTATTTGTAGGTGGTTTTTATTAAATTGGGGGGTCTTTTCTCTATTTCTAGTTTATGGAGAATTTTTATCATGAACAGTTATTAAATTTTGTCAACTGTACCTTCTGAATCTACTGAGTTGATGGTATGATGTGGTTATATAGATTCTCAGGGACTGTTTTGTGAAATCAGCCAACAGAAGCACTTAACAGAGGCTAAATCATTAATATATCCAAGTATTGGCTTCTGTCCTTGTCCTTTTCTATTTCATTCCTTTTGTCCCTCATTCTTGCTTCTTGTGAATGAAATGTTTAAGATGATTCTGCTTCCTAGAAATCCCAGGCCCGAACACCTTATACCTATTAAAGACACAATCAGTAGTGAAAAATATTCTACAAAGAGAATACAAGACTCAGATGGCTTTACTTATGAGTTCTCTCAAACTTTCAAGGAGAAAATAGTTTCAAGCAAGACAGACTCCTCTGAAAAATAACAAAGAATGCCTCTGCCTCATTTTATGACATTAGCATAACCTTGATACCCAAACTAGAACATTTAAGAGAAAAAAGTAAAAGACAGTCTAATTCATAAACATAGATGCAAAATTCTAAACAAAATGCTAGTAACCAAATCTATGGATATAGAACAAGATAATAAAATTAACAAATTTGCATTTCTCTCTGGTATGTAAGAGTAGACTAAATTTAGAAAGAATTTTTCCATTTTACCACATTAACAAATTTAAAATGTTTATACTAAAAGATATAGGAAAATGATAAACGTCAGGATCAATTCAAGATAAATATTCTTTGTAAAATAAGAATATAATTGAACTTTCTGTAACTGATGTAAGAACAGATACCAAAAAAAAAAAACCAGGGCATATTTATATTATACTTAATGTATAACACTAAAAATATTTTTTTCAAGATTAAGAACAAGACAAGGATATCAGCTGCCACCACTTCTATGCAACATTGTCTTGGAGTCTGAGCCATGAGAAAAGGCACAACAAAAGGAAAGAAAGACAGAAGAGAGGAGAGAAAGAATACCAAATAGCCATTTTTTTCAGGAGATACAATTATAAACAGAAAAATTCAAAAGTATCTACAAATAAATAATCATAATTAACTAAAAGAGCCTTTTGAAAATTCCTAGATATAAAATTAATATATGACAATAAAATGCAAATTTATGTACTACCAAAAATTATAATATGTGATATATGAATAGATATAACATCAAGTGATCAACAGCTTTATGAGGAAATTATAAAATTTTATTGAAATACAGTAACATAGACTTAAATAAATAGTGAAAAATACCTACTATTCATGACTGAGAGATACAATATTGAAGAATATCACTTCTTAAGTGATACATAGATTTAATGTAACTTTGGCCTCACTTGCTTCATTCAAATATTGTGGGATCATCAAAAGTGTTAAATGTTATTATTATAAAAGGGAGAAAAGATAAATCACAAATGTGAATACAATTTTGCAGAACATAAAACTGACATAGGATTAATATACAGAATATACATAGAATACTTAAAAAATAATGAAATACAAAAAACCTATCAGGGGACTTCCCTGGTGGTGCAGTGGTTAAGACTTCATGCTCCAAATGCAGGGGTCCTGGGTTCAATCCCTGGTCCAGGAACTAGACCCCAAGGGCATGCCACAACTAAGAGTTCTCATGTCACAACTAGGGAGCCCACCTGCTGAAACTAAGGAGCCTGCCTGTCGCAAATAAGACCCAGCCCAAACAAATAAATAAATAATTTTTTTTTTTTAAAAGCAATGCTGTCATGAGCGCGCACACACACACACACACACACACACACACACACACACACACACACCTTTTCCCTGCCAGGAAAAATTGACAAAAATAGTCTAAATAGGCACTTCAAAGAAAAAAAATCACAAGTGTTCAATAAGCACATGAAAAGTCATTCAATCTCATTTTGTAATCATAAAATATAAGCAAATCCATAAGATAGTATTTTACTTCCTTTACATTGGCAAAAACGAAATATTTTAAAAATATGAAATCTTGGTAAGAATGTATTGCTATGGTTAGTAGTCTGCAAGTGGAAATTTAAATTGCTACCACTTCCTTGCAAAATAAGTTTTCATTACCAATAAAGCTGAAGGTATGTGCCCTTTTATGCAAGGTTCTTCAAAAGAGTGATGAGAACGTGAAGTTCTTTCCATGTGTTCCGTCAAATACAGACATAAATATATATAATGAACGTTCTTTTGCATTTACTCATTTAATAAAAGCAAAATAAGATAAAATGGCTCCTTGGCACTACCTTGATCACTCAGATTTCTTCCTGTGTTAGAATACTATGGTTTGAAAATTTTTTATTTTAACATTTCAGTTATTTAATGTTCAGGGAAATGCCTTTTCAGCCTGTTGGTGCTGTTTTCTTCTCTGCTTTTAATAGTCACAATTGCACTTTCATGAAAGGGTGTTGGCTGTAGAAGGAGAGATGTTGTCATAAACACCCCCCCCCAGAGACCCAGGGATGGGGGTTAAGGGAAGCCTAGATGGGCTCTAACCCTTGAATGCCGAGATTCACTAGCATTCACTTCCATGGCTGGAAGGCCTGTGGACAGGACCTGCTGAAGTGATTTCATAGGGTCTCTGTGAGGCAGAAGCAACAGTTCTCACGCTGAGAAGGCAGAGTGCGACAAGGACAAAGCGTGAGCAAGGTTTCCTCCTCACTCTGTTATAGGTACGATACAGCCAGAGACGGCAATGCCTGTAGGAGTGATGCTTGCTGGCTTGGGAACTTAGAGAAGTACCTACTTTGTGGGGACATTGGTGTTACTGCACCAATGCCAGGACTAACAGCAATAGCAGGAGAACAGCAGATATCACTTAGGGGACCTGGAGTAGACAAAACAAGAGACAACTCCAAGACGTATCAGAAATAACTGGATGTTTCTGTTAAGACTCCTGGTGGCAAGTGACAGAAAACCCAACCTGACTTGATTGCTATGTTGCTGTTGCTCTCCGAAGGTCAAACCCAAGCTGACTTAACTGTGGTATTGCTGTGGCTTTCAGGCCAAACCTGCTGTCAGGAGCAGCTGTCTCCCCTTTCTGCTGATTTCTGTCCTCCTCCACCTCTGGTTTCATTCTGAGACTCTGTAGAGCTGTGATCATTTCAGACACCTCTCACCTACATTCTTCCAGGTTTAAGTCCAGCAGGAAAGGAAGCTTTCCTCTATCCCTACAAACCCAACAAAATCTCTAGTCTCATTGGATTAGGTCTGTGTCGTGGGCATTGCTCCTCCAGCCAGAGGTGGAACCCTTTCAGATCACCTGAACCAAGCGAGGAAGAGGGGTTTGCCTAAAAAATAAAATCTATGGCTGTTGCTGGAAGAAAAGAGAACAGAAAGTGGGGAGGAAAACAACAGATCTCTACTATACAGGATGAGATTCGTAAGACTAGACGTCCTGGATTTTTCAGATGAGATCATGTACTAGAGAACAAATTGGTTACTACCGATTACGACACCACTAATAATAAAAAGCAGATACAGAGGACGTACGGAGGCAAAATTTGCCATCCCAAAATGTGTCCCTTTGGCGTGGTAATTATTTCAAGCTGAAAAACGATCGGAGATAAAAGGACTCAGGAAGGGCCTTTGATCTTCCCCCTAACTGGCTAAGAGAAAGTGGACAGAGGACCTGTTCCAGGAATGAAGCTGCCACCATAATTCACTAGTATGAACTAGGGTTGCGTACGGTGAGGAACTCAGCAAAGTCTGCTTGTTAAAATCCCTCTCTGTGTCCCACTGTCTGCCTGGCTCAGCCAACATTTGTTTACCAAACATTTGCTTCTCCATCTCCACGTGAATTGCCTCCCTCCCCTAGGAAGTCCCAAATCACTACTCAACATGCTCCTTTGCTTTTAGCTGAAGATGGTATTTAAGGTGAGGATTTGGGCCATTTTGGTGACTTACTCAGCCCTCCTGTGTCTCTCCCATGTAGACACGTTATTAAATTTCGGCTTGAGTTTCTCCTCTTCATCTGTCTCATGTCAATTTGATTCTTACACCAGCTAGAAGAACCCAGAAGGGGAGAGGGCCATTTTTTCCTCCCGAGGACTGGATTCCTTGGATCGCTGGCTGCAGTTTGGGGATGATCTTTTGAGAAAATTAATACTTTTGTACGATCCATTTCTACCACCAGGACCTCGCAAAGGCTCAACACCTAAAACCCCACGATTAGAACTCGACTGCTTTGATTTAAGCCTATTAAGGACTCTGCTCCTAGGTAGAACGTAAAATGTCATTTCACACTTACGCAGGGATAAGAATTTGTTTTCAGAAGCATTGAGATGAGGGGGAGAAGATGGGGGGGGGGGAAGGAAGCAGCAAGGGAAAGCAAAGATCGCAAGGATAAATTCTGCAATTTGGCTCCTGCCTCATTATCCCCTTTAGCTTTTTGTTTTTGTTTTCTTTTTTGTCTGCATGGCTTGCGGGATCTCAGTTCCCAGACCAGGGACTGAATCTGGGCCATGGCAGTGAAAGCCCGGAATCCTAACACTAGACCACCAAGGAACTCCCCCTTTATTTTTAAACTAGTGGTTTTCAACTGGGGTGGTCTCCCACCCCAGGGGAATTTGGTCATGTTTGGAGAAGTTTTGGGTTTTTCCAAATGAGTAGGGCTGTGATGATGATGATACTGGGCATCAAGCAGGTGGAGGCCAGAGATGTGTAACATCCTATGATGCAAAGGAAAGCCCCTCACAACGAGCACTATCCAGCCAGTACAACGGGAGCACTGAGGTTGAGAACTCTGCTTATCGTCAGACTGCTGGATCAACAAACTGCAGTGAGATTGCTTCCCTCTCCTGGCTGGCTGAGAGCAGGAAGTCATAACTACAGCTAATGAAGCTTCTATCTCTCCTTCAAATACACTACATCACGGGCTAGCGTTCTTTGTGACTCTGGTTTCCAACAGCAGGTCAAGCCCGTGCCACCGGCTCCCCTAAACTTTAGGGCTGGGAAGTACCCACTTCAGCAGATGTTGCATGTTGAGTCCCTGACAACACTGGAACTTCTGTTTTTTTCTGTCAACTTAATTTCCAAACTTAACATCAGCAGTGAACACAACTGTCTGACCCTCTCTCAATTTGAGCAGATCGTGCAGAAAGAAAGAAAAAGTGAGCCACAGAGCAAAGATCCAACTTTTCTCCTAAAAGGAAAGGACTCAAGAGGTGAAACGATTTGTTTGGCTGGTCCAAGCACCTTTGGACTATTGAGCGTCTGAAAAGGAAAATAAAATCACCCAAATAACTGAGGAAGCAATGCTGTATTTCTGTTATAACAAGGGAGCTAGTAAAGAATATAAATTCTTGGTGAGGCTTAGATTGCATGACCAAGCTCAGTAAATTCGGTGCTGGAGGAGGAATTTCCTAGAGGACATAGAGAACCAGGTAAAGGTACACACGAGCTCTGTCATTCCAGGGAAGCAAGGGCTATTACAGTTGCATCCAAGTTACTGGGCCTTACCTACTATCAGATATATATTGGTGGCAACCCTATCCTTCCAATGAGTAAGGAGAGAGATTTTACTCTATGATGTAATCTGACCTGACCCATGGATGCAGCCTAAGTAATCCAGATGCTTTTCATTTTAAGGCTACTTGTGACTCCTCAAAGCAACTCAAATACTACTTAACACTTACAGCAACACTGAGCTTACAAATACTTTCACATACAATTTATATTTAGACCATCACAATAGCCCCTAGACAAGAATGAACATCGGGATACAGAGCAAAAAAGGATGCTTTATGCAAAGTCATAGAGCTAGTAAACCTGGAGCCAGAATCCAACCCTATCTGTCTAATTCCTATTCCAGGGCTTTTTCTACTGCACCAAAATAGCTTCTATTCTTAGAGAGATCAGTGGTATAAAAGGAAGTGTGCACTGTTGGTAGGAATGTAAATTGATACAGCCACTATGGAGAACAGTATGGAGGTTCCTTAAAAAACTAAAAATAGAACTACCATACGACTCAGCAATCCCCTGAGAAAGCCATACTTCAAAGAGCCATGTACCACAATGTTCATTGCAGCTCTATTTACAATAGCCAGGACATGGAAGCAACCTGAGTGTCCATCGACAGATGAATGGATAAAGAAGATGTGGCACATATATACAATGGAATATTACTCAGCCATAAAAAGAAACAAGTTATTTGTAACAAGGTGGAGGGACCTAGAGTCTGTCATACAGAGCGAAGTAAGTCAGAAAGAGAAAAACAAATACTGTGTGCTAACACATATATATGGAATCTAAAAAAAAAAAAAAAAGGTTCTGAAGAACCTAGGGGTAAGATGGGAATGAAGACGCAGACCTACTAGAGAATGGACCTGAAGATACAGAGAGGGGGAAGGGTAAGCTGGGACGAAGTGAGAGAGTGGCATGGACATATATACACTACCAAATGTAAAATAGATAGCTAGTGGGAAGCAGCCGCATAGCACAGGGAGATCAGCTCGGTGCTTTGTGACCGCCGGGAGGGGTGGGACAGGGAGGGTGACAGGGAGGGAGACGCAAGAGGGAAGAGATATGGGAACATATGTGTGTGTATATATATATATATAACTGATTCATTTTGTTGTAAAGCAGAAACTAACACACCATTGTAAAGCAATTATACTCCAATAAAGATGTTAAGAAAAAGAAAAAAGGAAGTCAGTTTAAAAAATTAACAAGAAAAAATGTTTTGGACCCTAATACCAACTTTCATGTGTTCTGAGAATGACAGTGAAATTTGAGTAAAATATTTAATATCCAGGTGTCTAATATAAACACCGTTTATGTTTAGATATCTAAGGTAAATTTGTTTAGGATTCTGATATTTTGTGACATATCTGAAGAAAAGAAGTAGCAGAAATATTTCAAGTGAAAGACAGCCAGGACATGGAAAGAAAAAAAATGGAGTTGATGTTTCATTCGTCTTTCAATGCCTTTCATCAGAGACTTGCAGGCCTCAGAAGCCATAGAGGAGAGGAAACGGGCCTCCCATCTTTGTTATAGTGAAGGCTTATATGGATTTAGGAATCACACTTGAGATGAAAGTGGAAATGAAACTCAACTCTTCCTACAATCCAAATCTTTATTAAATCAGTAATGTTTGCAAATTAAGATTTTGGGGGAAGTCATTGTGTCAAGTGGCACACACACAAACTCATTATCAGAGAACTTTCTGAATGAGCGATCACACACGTGCAAACGTCAGTGTGA
This sequence comes from Neophocaena asiaeorientalis asiaeorientalis, assembly GCF_003031525.2. NCBI lineage: Eukaryota > Metazoa > Chordata > Mammalia > Artiodactyla > Phocoenidae > Neophocaena > Neophocaena asiaeorientalis. Next base: position 21,785,924 of record NW_020185337.1, on the reverse strand, counting down.
GCAGCTCTCCTCCCAGGGACTGAGAGGGTCTTGGTGTCCCTCCTGGATAATAGACCCCATGTCTGTGTGTGAAGAGACTGAAGCGCCATGAAGCTAGGCCAACAAGGGACTTCATCCAAACACTACATCATAGTAATTTATAGTTACTGCCAAAGAATTTATGAATAAACTGCAGAGAAAACGTGGACATAAGAAGCATTAGTAATGTTGACTGGGCTTAAATCCAGCTTGTCCTTTGGATCCCCTGTCCATTCCTATCTCTGGTCCTTAATAATGGTGTCACGTTTTGCATCCTAGGAATGTCAGTTTAGGGAATGCTAAAGAGAATATTACCTAAGAAGACAAGTGCGCTTTTATCTGCTGTTCAGCTCGAGGGCAGCAAAAGGTTAAAAAGTGAGAGTTCTTCAAAAAGAATAGACCTGTTATAGAAACATGATTTAGTTCAGTCTTGCCTTCATAGCTTGAGAAACGGGCGTTTTAAATGAATTAAAGGTTCTGTTGACCAACATGACCATGGACCTTTTAGAATTTATGTTACATTTGTTTGACTAAATGGCCTTTTATTCAAATGACAAAATGAGTCAGTAGTGTAATTACGCCAAGAGCAAGTACTAACATGCCTTATCATACTCATAAAGCTGTCACTGTCTACCGTGAACGAGTTTAGGTCCAGCCTGTTAAAAGAGTTAACGCGATACTTCAGAGCAATTGTTCCCGCACTGAACTATATTTATTTAGTTCATGACTTGATTTTTTCATTAGTTACAGAAAAAATGGTATGATGAGATTCTAGAGAAAGAGATGACAAAATATTAATTATAATGATTAATTATAAAGGCCAAAAGAGTTTTATTTATTTTCTTATCTAGTATTTTTTCCTCTTTTATTAGTTTTCTTTTCCCGTTAGTTTTCTCTTTCAAGAACATTTTTATTCAAGAACAGATATGTTCAGGGACTGATTTCTTGGACTGGCAACCTGCTGGGAGATGGAGAAGCCTGGAAGGTAGGGACCCAGCTCGGGGTGCCGTCTTGATAATTGCTGCTGGCTTCATAATTCCAAAAATCACATTTATATAAGACTGGGCTGGACAGGGCTGGTGGGGAATCTCTGTCAGTTTTCAATCTGGGCTCTGAGGACCCTCAGGGGTTGCATGTAGAGGAATGTGACAATGTGAGTGGGACTCAAGTTTCCCCAACCCAGCTCTGAGTTCCAATTACTCATTGCTCTGAGGGATAAACCAAGGTCCAGAGAGCTTAGGTGTCTTTTCCATGGTCACCCCAGGAGCTGGAAGAAGACTCCTGATGTCGTGCAGTAAATCACTGCAATTGAAGCACAGGAGCCTGGACTGTGATTTCCATCCCCTCAGTGAGCGCGGCAGGTTAACAGACACGTGTGACTGTCATGGGTTAAGGCAGAATGAATGATGCAATGCTCTCCACCTTGACATCTTCAAAGACACACCAGACAATCTGAGCTTGGTTTGGACCCCCTAAAACGCCGGCTCTGTATTCTCTCACAGTCTGCAACTTTTCAAAGACAGATGCCTCTTGTTTTTTCCTTTGATGTAGAGCATATTATAATAACTTAACTGATGCAAACTAAGGAATGCAGCTCACCATCCGGCCCTACTAGGATTGAATCATCAGCCACTATAGTCGCTGACCTACAGTACACACTGAAAGAAATTCAGGGCAAAGGTCTGGATGAAGCAGTATCCTCTGCTCTGGGAAAAAAGGCAAAGCAGGCTCTCAGATAGTTAGAAATATTATAGGGGAAATCTTTATGAACTTGGATTCTTGCGCCTTCCCATACTTAGAAAAGTACTAAATCATTAACTGAAATATCTGTTCCGTGTCACTAGCAGTATCCTTCTACAAAGATGCACGCTTGATGCATGAACCACTTTGTCAAAATCAAATATATACTGGCCTGCCTCCCACCTCTTCAGAGCAGCTCCTGAGGGCTATCTGAGAGGCTGTCTCTGGGGCAACAGTCCTCAGTAAGTCCCCAAGTAAAACTGAAACTCACGGCTCTCACATTGTACACTTTTATCTCAGGCAACGGTCCTGGCAACCATCAAGGGACACAGAGCAGACTTCTCTCCTTCCCTTGAACTCTATGAAGATCTGGGGCCTTGGTACCAGTAAGGGTCCCTAGTGCCCGTCCACCCCCTTGGCAAGTCCAGATGAATTTGTGTGAGTCTCCTCTGGTTTCAGATCTCCTGTTATTGGTTGACAATCTGAGTTTTATTTGGTGGTTGATAAAAAGGCACCTGACTTCTCAGTTGAGACACTGAGGAAGATTTGCTCAGTTGAAAGACATTGAGTGGTTTGGACCGGATGACTTGGTAGGAGGCTGGCCTAACATCTTTCCTCAATTTGACAAATTCTGTTAACAATTTAACAGAATTTGTTAGGATAAAAGTGAACGTATTGTATAAGAGCTCTCTGCTCCAAAGAAAGGTCCTCCCACCTGGCTATGGCTTTCTCAGACACCTGAGAAATTTATGGGAGTGACGGAGGCAAGTCCTCTCTCACTGAGCAGCAGTCTCATAGGTAAACCCCCTCATTAATTAAAAGCTAGCTTCAGGGATGCATAATATAAGAGTTGGTCACTCAGTGCTCCAAAGAGTCGCAGCTGTTTTCGGCTGCTGGAGGGACACATAAAAGAGCTGAAATGACTCTAGCATGACACCTAGAGGAATTAAGCTCACAAACAGCACGTCAGCTCACCATACAGTCTCACACAGTTAGTAATTTTATCCCAACAAACCAACGTTAAAATGGGGAAAAATGTTTCTCGAACAGAGAAATGAGGGGTGTCAAGGAGCCAGCCTCCAACTAACACCCCTGCCAGGTTTAGGTAGATACAGAACTTATAATTGCAAGGACTTATTTAATTGGGGAAGCTATACTAAAGGAGATCCCAACCTCAAATGGGTCAAACTGGGACTCTTTTTACTTTTGAAAACTTATTTTTGCATATGCAATAAGAGGAAGCCAGCTTGATGAAGCATCTTTTCAAAATTCTTACCCTGAGGGATAAAGTCCTTCTTGGAGGAGCTTACATTTTTCTCCCTGTGCCTTTGAGATGTAAATGTCCTACCAGAGCTCTCAGGAGCTCTTATCTTACTCTTATCTAGATCATCTCTAATTCCTGATACTGAGAAAAAAAAAAAAGACAAAGAAAAAGAGAACTTTTTAAAACTTACCTCAACTGTTATTTGTAAATTAGTGAGTTTTAATACCTCATTCACGACTAAGTTTCAAAATGAAGCTAAGAGATATCTGGCTGTGTCTGTCTATATGTCTGGAGTATGTTATAGATATGATATGTCTCTACCTCTGGACGGTATTGACAAAATTTATTTGTAAATGAGCTCTATTTTAATTGACTTAAAGAAAATTAAGCACTTACATAAATTCTCAGAAATACAAAAGAAACTAACCCAAATGAATTTCAGGTTCATGTGATTTGAGAAATATTCAATATTAAATTAATATTTGATATTAAAGTTATTTTAATTTTGTTGGGGTCTTCCCTGGTGGTGCAGTGGTTAAGAATCCACCTGCCAATGCAGGGTACATGGGTTCAAGCCCTGGTCTGGGAAGATCCCACATGCCGTGGAGCAACTAAGCCCGTGCGCCACAACTACTGAGCTTGTGCTCTAGAGCCTGCGAGCCACAACTACCGAGCCCACGTGCCACAACTACGGAAGCCTGTGCGCCTAGAGCCCGTGCTCCACAACAAGAGAAGCCACTGCAGTGAGAAGCCTGCACACCGCAATGAAGAGTAGGCCCCACTCATTGCAACTAGAGAAAGCCTGCGTGCAGCAACAAAGGCCCAACACAGCCAAAAATAAAATAAATAAGAAAAAAGTAAATTTAATTTTGTTGGTTTAATTAATACAGACATGTCTTTAGAGTCATCAACATAAGTACTTTTATTGTAACTAGGTTTTCTAGAAGTCAAATAAGACATTACTTCTGTTACAACGTTTGTCAGCAAGAAAAATGATAAAATTTTTCTAAGTAAATTAAATATAAATAAAGTAAGAAGTTTCTTTAGGTGACCTCTTTAGGAATAATTATGTTTTATGATATGTCTACTTAAAATAGTTTGTCCAGATTTCTGGTAACCTAAAACTTCAGAGTTTTGCAAAATTAAGTTAAATGATGAAAGTCTATTGAATACCCAGATCATTCTCAAATAAAATAAGACGCTGAAACATTAATTACTTAACACAGGCTTCCTTTTACGAGAAACTAAAGATATTTAGGTCTATTAATAAATATGTTTGGTGTCACACTAAGACATTCTTTGTAAGAAAGCAAGTTTTTAGAAATTATAAATTATACATAATGTTTACAGGTTTGCCAATCTACAGAATGCTTACGGAAAATGCAGTTCATAACTGCTTACTTCTTAGTTTTCACTAGAAGTTAAGGTTTTCAAGAGTTGAGATTTCTAGTTAACATATGTTTCAAGTTACCAAAAATCTGCACTGGACTGGTCTAAGGAGAGGACTGCTGACCTCAAAATCACCTTAAAAGAATGCTCAAACAGAGGATAAATGACACCCACACCAAGATAGGAAGAAGACAGCTCTCCTAAGATGCCAGACCTGAGCTGTATGATCACTTATACTGTTTTCTTAGACTTTTGCATCAAAAAACATCAAATGTTTTTCTATCATGGGCATGATCCTATGCAAATTTTAGAAATCAATCCAATTGTTGGGTTTATAGTCCATTATCTACCTAAAGTACTTCTGGTTACCTTGGTGGCTTTATTCTCTCCAAGGCTCTGACTGGATGGCCCTCAGAAGATTCATTTTAGAGGAAAGAAGTTATAGTTCTATTCAGGCCACTGTTGATATTACTAGATGGGATCCCATCACTTGGCTGATCAAAAATACCTTCTCAAACTCAGAACAAAGAGCTGGATCTCAGTCAAAAACCATAACTTCCTGCTTATTAGGAGGAAACTTCCTGCAATTATGTGATGGATTTATGTGGATAACACAAGGCTATGGCCATTTGAGTTTAAAGGTCCCTTTATGTTGGGAACAATTAAATCATACTAAGGATAATAAGCCTAGTAACTCTAAGAAACTGGGCTGGGTGCCTATGAAAAATGCCAACATATTATCATCCTTAAAGATAGCAATTGGTGCAGGCTGGACCAGATGACAAGGGATAAACTTGGTTGTACCTAATGGAACTCAACAGCTTTATGGCACCGATTTATGGCCCTGGCTGCTGCCAGGATGGACAGGAAGATGTACCCTAGGATTCCCTTGGACTCAAGGCTACTTGAGGGCAATTTAGATATGACCCCAGCAAAAGAAATCCTTACCAGACCTAGGAATGAGTCTTCCTAAGCCCCACGGGACAAACTGGTCATGAAATACCTCCCCAAACTTGGTTGATATGACCTACAGGGGGCACTGCAAACTAAGGAATGTCATTCACCATCCAGTTCTACAAGGACTGAATTATTAGCCACTGCAGTCTGTGGTCTACAGTACACCCTGAAAACAACGATGAGATACTCTGTGTTCTGGGGAACCGAGCAAAATAGACTCTTAGATAGTTCGAAATATTTCAGAAGAAATTTTTATGAATTTCCTGGACTCTTGCACCTTCTCATACTTAGAAAAGCACTAAAGTACTTAACTGAGATATCTGTTCCTTGTGACCAGCAGTCACCGAGATGTGTGCTTCCTTCTACAGAGATGTGTGCTTGAATACACGTACCCCCCTTCACCAAAATCACATATATACTGGCCTCTCCCCTTACCTCTTAGGAGCAGTTTCTTAGCACTGAAAAGTTGTCTCAGGGCTATAGTCCTCAGTAAGTCCCCAAATAAAACTGACACTCACAGCTCTCACACTGCACATTTTTATTTCAGTCCACAATGATAACAATTGAAATGTCTTACATGTTGACTTTCACCTATAAATTTTGGAATAAGCAAATAAAAGTTTTTCAAATATTAGGAAAGTCTTATTACTAGTGCTTTTAATTACTAGAATCCTAGTTACTAGAGTTACTAGTTACAGCTTGAAAGAAGTGAAGTAAACATTAAATCAAATGATAAGTTGTATATGTACAAGCTGTTTCATCTTTTCTATGTAATTTTTAACTATCTTTTATGTTTCACTTATATTCACTTTATTTTTCTATGTAAGAACAAATTATTCATGCTGGTGATTGTTTTCAAGGTGTAAAGGTTTGGAAGGTAGGGGCTTTATTTATTATTCTTACAGCATCAAATATGAGTTGGAATTATTTTATGTTGATGGAGAACAAAAGGTGGAAGCGGGTCAGTTCTTTTTCTTATGGTATGAGCTTTCCTTGATGTATGGAAGTATAATTTCAGAAAACACGTGGCTTTCTGGGGGAATTAATAATATAATATACATGCATGGATCATTATTTTATCATGTCAATATTTCCTTTAATTTAATCTCCCAAAAGGTACATGATAATTTGGCTTAGATATATTCAATAATGGTTTATAAGCTGTTTCTTCATTTGGTCAATAAATGATTAGAAGCTTTTTAAGGTTAATGATCTCACGATGTGATCAATCATTCTAAACTACAATCTGCCACCAGGGCTTCTCATTTTGCAAATGATCTCTTGATAATGATCACAAGAAGCACATCTGTACGCTGGTTGAAAAGTTAATTAAAATGTGATTCCATCTGGTAGTCCTGTTGGGAATGTCACTATTCAATTGAATCTACATTGAGCTGAAATGAACTCTGCATAATCAAAAGTATAACGCGGTGGGAGACACGGGAAGTTAGTCAGTGTTGCACACATTCATTTAAATCTTTTTTCCTTCTCTTTTGATTCTTTTATTTTTTATAAAAGTTAGAAACCTGGGAAAACAACATTTCCTTATGATTTTCTCATTATGGGCACACTTCCCTTTATGTGAATTTCGTCTAACTGCACACTTATTCTGATTTTCCCCATTGGTTTTTAGTAGTGCTGAGAGAGCTGATGTGAGCGCATCATTCTCGCAAAGCTGCAGACTTCGATCACTCATTTTGTTCTCATGCCATGTGTACTAGGTACCTACTGCTCTTGTAAAAATTTACCACTAACTCAGTGATTTAAAACAACATAAATGTATTAACTTACAGTTCTGGAGATCATAAGTTCGACATGGGTCTCATGGCTAAAATCAAGCTGTAAGTAAGATGGTGTTCCTTCTAGAGGCTCTTGGAGGGACTCTGTTCCTTGCTATCCCAGCTCCTAGAGCCTGCCCACATTCCCCTTCTGTCCCCAAAGCCAGCAGTGAATGATCAGGTTTTTCTCATGATGCTATCTCTGATTAGGACTCTTCTGCTCCTCTCTTTCTGTTAAAGGACCCCTGTGATACATGGAGTCCACCCACATTATACATGATAATGTCCTTGTCTTAAAATCAGCTGATTAGTGACCTCAATTCCATCTGCAACTCTTATTCCCTCTTGTCGTGTAACATGACATATTCACAAGTTTCGGGGATTGGGATGTGGACATTTTGGGGAGGCCATTCTTCTATCCTCCACACATTGTAACCAGTTTATTCTAATGCTAATGCTTGGGTAGAGAGTAGAATGATACCCTTCCTTTCCGCTCAGAGTAATTTGAAATGTTTTCTGGTTTGACTGATGTACACCAGTTTGCACATATGCTGACAAGTGTTTCTAGTTATAGATTTTCCCAAGGGATGAAGAACTGGAAATAAAACTTACGTTAAAAGACTCTTTCATTGGGTATTATTGCAATTTAGAATTGAGTTCATATAAAATTCCATTTCTTTTCATGGCAAGGCTAAAGTTTAAAAAAAAACAAAAAAACTCAGGGGCTTCCCTGGTGGCGCACTGGTTGGGAGTCCGCCTGCCGAGGCAGGGGACACGGGTTCGTGCCCCGGTCCGGGAAGATCCCACATGCCGTGGAGCAGCTGGGCCCGTGAGCCATGGCCACTGAGCCTATGCATCCGGAGCCTGTGCTCCGCAACGGGAGAGGCCTCAACAGTGAGAGGCCCGCGTACCGCAAAAAAAAAAAACTCAGAAATTCAATTTTTAAAGCCACTAACTTTGTTATTATGGGTTGGCTAATATTCCATCTTATAAATTCATTTTCCATCTTATTTTTCTTTGGAAAGTGGAAAGTGTTTATTTTTCATCAGTTAAATGTATTTCTGCTAAACTCAAATAGGTAGGACATTAGACTTTGCTTGTTGAATTTGCAATTTTAATCCAACTCTAAGTTTGAGGCTCCAAAGAAAATGTCTAGCAATTTTCCGCAAATAAAATGTACCCAACAAAATAACCATAAAGGATTACTACTAGGATAGTGATAATGCAAGCATAAAATTATTTGCATTTGGAAGACAATCATTTTAAAACTAAAAAAATATAAGAAGTTCTGAGGCTAAGATGTTTAGTCTATCAATCAGTCAGATTTTAATAGGCAGAGACATTAGAATATATATTTATATATGAAAAGTTTTATTAGGTTTATTTTTCATTTTTAAAAACCCATTTTATTAAGGTATGATTAATGTGTAAAAAGCTGTTCATATTTAAAGTACACAGTTTGATGAGTTTGGGGATAAGTATACACCTGTGAAACCATCACCACCATCAAGGCCATGGACACAACCATCACTTCCCAAAGTTTCCTGCCATCCCCTTTATTATTTATTGTCACTACTAGTTTTGGAGGCTGTTTCTTTTTTTTTTTTGGAGGCCGTTTCTTCCCCAGTTTTATTGAGAAATAATTGACCTACATCACTGTATAATTTTAAGGTGTAGCGTGACGGCTTGATTTACACCTATTGTGAAATGATTACCACAACAGGTTCAGCTAACATGCATTGACTCTGTTATACAACACAGATTTGACTTTCCACAATTATGGGAGCTGGTGAAGCAGTTTCTCTCCTTTATGTGTCTGATGCTGGAGCTTAAAGTCTACGGAGCAGGAAGTGGAGGAGGAAAGACAGACGTGAAGAAGAGGAGGGTGTGGGTAAGCTGTAAGCTACAAGCGTGGGTTCAGGCCTAGGAGAACAGAACAGAACCCATTCAGCTCTTGCTGCCTCTGCCCTTGAAGATACTGATGTCCTGAAGAATCTGAGGCCCTTTGTCATGGAGTCCAGGAGGAGGAGAAGCTAAAGGAAGACCGAGAACGATGTAAGGGCAGCTGCCTAGCCCTCCCTACTCAAGTCCCACAGTCGCCCTTTGCTGCTCACCTTACCTGGAAACACACGGTGCAGGGAGTCTGTGCAGCCTTGCCAAGTGGACACATTACAAAGCCACCACAGACAGTCTGGGAGCACTTACGTTCTAATAAAATATTCACCTCTGGTGAGTCTCGAACCATAAGAACAACACATAACCTTGCTTTGCCCCTTTCCCTTCTCCACACTCGGTGTGGGTACTGAGTTGTTTTATTGAAATACACATTATAGAATATTTTTCTTTGGGATAAAAAACACTGATAAAAACTTTAGATTTATCATTTTTCTTTCTCAGTATATTGTCAGATGTCATTGATCTTTCAAGCCAAATAATCATGTATTCTATTTCAGAAATGGGAAATAAGGGAATAGAACAGGAATTTAGGTTCCCCTTTATATAGTAGAGCAATACTTTTACTAGCTAAATGAAATAGAAAATTGAGGTGTTATCTGCGTTATTTCAGGTTTTTCTTTAAAAAGCCTCTCTCACTTGAATTTTATTCTTCAAAAAAATAGCTTGCTTACTTTGTATTATTCAGATGTTTCCATTCATTCATTATTTTATTTCACATTTGTATGTCTGGCCTATATGATTAATACACAGCTTTTTATGAAACCAGCTCTCAGAAAATTCTGTTATAACTATGGTGAAAAAAAGTATAACCTGGACTTTGTTTTAAAGGAAATGGCAAAAGTAACTATGAATGTGTATACATAATCAAAAGAAGAATTCCAACAATTACTTGGATCATGTACAAAGAAAAACTATCTTTTTAATTGGATATTTAAGGCAAAATTGCATTATTTGGGCTACTTTATCTTCAAAATTGTCCTGGTTGTCCAGATCCTGTTATGTGCACAGAAAGTTGGACAGAAATATATACCTAGAATATTTATATAATATATAATATATTCACATAATATTTACATATTAGATACATTACTATAATATATATAATATTAGATATATGTAATCAAAGTCAATCTAAATGTAAGAATGAAGATTTTTATATTCTAGAATATTTTAGAAGAAAATACATCCTTTATTATCACTTATTTGATCATTGTAAATATATATTATAAAGATTTAAAATTATACAAATAGCACACTTTAATAATTAAAAAATCTTTAAAAATGTTTCTAGCATATATTTGTTGAATATGTGAAACCTTGGTGCAGCGTTTTATATATATATATTTTATTTAGAGGGTTAATATGTGATCATGTATCTTAGCTGGACATTATGTATTGACTATTTTGGGGTTAATTTTCTTACCAGACACTTCCCTGATGTTCATTATGAATATGATAAAAAGAGTAGGGCCACAATGAAAACATACATGGCCACTTGATAAGCTTACTCTAGTCTTCTTCATTATAAAATAATCATGTATCTCCCTACTGCACATAACAAGGCTCTAATTACATTGAAATGTTCAAGGCATAACATAAACTTTGTCGTCCCTTTGTTGTCCCCTTGAGGCAAAATGCAGTGCTCTTGGCATCAAATGTGCTTATTGCATTCTGAGCACAATTTTAACATTTTTTTTTTTATACGTGTAGTAAAAGGGAAAGCTTAAATGAGAAGACCTTATGGTTCCTATTTCTTTAGAAATCTGTCAGGATGCAGCTCTTTCCTGCACTTGAACCTCTGCAGTTCATTCTACCCTTAATGACGTCTGAGGACGGAAATCAGAGGAAGCCCTAGGAAAGCCTCTGGTACTCGAGTAGATGAGTCCATGACCCGTGCCTGTCCTCGTTTCCATACCTGCTCCCGCATTATTGTTCACTGAGCATGTGAACACATATTGCTCACAGGAGCATGTTTATTTGCAGGGCTGCAGCATTCTCGTCCCGTCCAGGGGAGAATTAACCCTCCCCTGGCTTAGCATTCATTAATTTTATTTGCCAAGGCTTGCCCAAACTGAGTTTCTCTGGAGCACTTTTAATCTGTAGATGGTAAAATGCCCTGGTGTAATTCATGCAAAATTGTCTGTTATACGTGGATACTCATTTTTCTGGGGAGAGGAATCCAGGTCTTTATAAGACCCTCACTGGGACTCCGACCAACAAAAGTTTAAGAATCACCGCTTTAAAGCATGTCTGAACGACTTCCCCTGAGCATTCTACCGTCTGCTAATAAAGTCTTCACACACCGTGTGGCATTCCACAGTCATACCTTGTTTGGGGACATTTTGTACTGGAGAGAAATGAAGGCTCTGATAGTAAGGACTCATAACTCTACTTTTTAACTGAGTCAGACTGTTATACAGGCAGTGAATTATTTAGTCTTAAACATCACGTATTAAGCGTGCAAGTAAATTAGACTCAAGGAAAAAAAAAAGTTAAAATCTGTTTTCAAATGATACCAGCTATAAGGCTAGAGTCACATAACCCCCATTACCCCACCTTTTTTTGAAATCTGTCCTTTAAAATTTTTTTTTTTGTCATTTTAAATTTTTTATGAAGAAATAAACACCATTCCAAGTCTATGCCAGTGCAGGCAACTAAGGCCAAAAACACAAGACTCTACTCCTTCACCACAAGGAACAGACCCAATTCATTTTCTTTTCTTTTCTTTTTTGGCCTGAGCCTGAGTCAACCCCCCTGAACCATACATTCATCAAAAGAGTCATTGGGGGCTTCCTAGGTCTATGTATTGTTCTAGCACTTTAGATTGTAATAGATGGTAATACTATTTAGGAAGAAGAAACACCAGGTTGTGGCAATTTACAAGTTGTACAAATGAGGGAAAAAGAAGAACCCAGTATTACATCCAGGTTTCTTGCTTTGATAATTGGTGGACAGAAGTGACATTTAATAATATAGGAAGAAGAATATGTTAAGGGGTAGAAAGCAGAAGCTCCTTAAAAATTTTTCAGTGGCTAAACTTCTTATTTTATTGCACTAAAAATTGAGGTCTGAGCACAGAGGAAAAATCTGTAAGGTTTCTCTATTTGCTAATTCTTTGGAGAATTAATGGCACATGTGTCCACAGAAGAGCATGACAGAACTTCACTGCGAGCCATCGAAGGGGTTCAGAATGAGCCTCCCCAAACTGTGCCAATTCAGCAAGTGGATTATTTTGAGCTGAAGACAAGTAAGGCCCGAACAGGAAGAGCTTTTTATCTCCCCCTTAACTACCTAAAAGAATTTAGATAATGGACCTGGCTTAGAGAGAGAGCTAATACCGGAAACAACTTTCATCTGAATGACCTATCTGCCTGGCAGGACAAACATCTAATTAATAAACATCTGCTCTTTTTATCTTCCTGTGAATTGCCCTCATGCCCTCATCCTCTTTGAAGTCCCCCGCTCCTACCCCTTCCTTAGCTCAGGGTTCATGTAGTCTCAACTGCTCGACTTGCCCTTGGGTCTCAAATCTCTGAAGCTCCCCTATGTATGTACTTAAATTTGTTTTTCTCCTGTTAATCTGTTTTATAACAATCTAATTAATGTACCAGCCAAAAGAACCTAGAAGGGTAGAGGAAAATTTTTCCTACCCAACACCATTTTTCACTTTGAGAAAATTTATCTTTGTAGTGGAAATCCACTAAGATTAGAGAAATTCCTAAAATGTACCCTTTTCTGAACATTATATGGTCTCAAGTTCTCTGTGACAACTACAGTGACCATGTAAATGTGTCAATAGAAGACCCAAGAGGGGTTATAAGGTCCTAATCTCTAACAGAGATTAGACATAGTGGTGAGTCAGCAACTATTATTAGTTTCAACCATTTCCCGCCTTGTTGCAGGTTGTCATTATGACACCATAACTGGGACCAATAGTATCAGTATGTTGGAGCTGGTTTGTTTTGGCCCATGAGAGCCAACTGTTAAAGCTTCAGGAATATTGTGAGCAGTTGTTAATCACAGGCATTATTAAGAAGTTAAATTATGTAAAGTCACAACTAAATAAGTTATACTAAAACAAAAATAATAAACACTCAATGTCACTATTTCTTAAATTTTTACTACATTTTACTATTACCTAACCTCTTGAGGATACTGATGACTATTATATCTGTATGGTGGAAACACTATATAATGGTGTTTGTTACTGCGCTTCTTTTCTCAACTCTGCATTTAATGAGGTCACATTGGTAGCTTGATCTCAGTCATGGTGAGTGTATACCACTGAAATTGGCGAAAGCTACAAATCAAGGTTTGTTGTTTCTTTGTTAGATTTAAGACTGCAGAGAAAATGTTAATAAGGGAGATTAAATTTAAAAGTGTGTTTTGTCTGTAGCCATTAGAGTTTAAGTAACATAAACATTTGAGGTTATATTCTTCCAGTGTTTGAAGAGTATTCTCCAATTTACCAAAGAAAACATTCATCACTGACCATTGATGAATACATGACCTTCCAACATACAATTTTCACTTTCATCTTACTGTCAAATAAAACAAAAGCACCAACCAGCATTTTTGTCGGAACAACACTCATCTGTCAGTTGCAGCCATAGGTTATCTATGGCTAGAACATACCACAAAAGTGATTAAAGCATTCTATGACCATCAATAGACTACATGGAATTTACAATAAAAGTATTACATATTGTATTATTATTTGTAAACTGTGTGCTACAGATCCTTCATGTCAGTAAAGTTTGTAATAAATGTATATACGGATAGATATGCAGATTTTATTTTTTTTTCTTTTGGTGAATACCTATTAAACACCACTGTCTCAGACATAGGACCTATGGCTTGACCCCTTTCCTAGTGCACAAACGGCAACATTTGGAACTAGCTGGCTGTATTATGAAATAACTCAATAAATATTCATGGGATATTCCCTAGCTCTGCAGTCATAATTTTAAACTGATATATTAGAAGCAAATGAGATGGGTAATTAAAATGAAGAAAATAATATTATTCATATGAACATTTTATTGACACTACTCTCATATCATATAAAGTTTTCTCAAGTCTAATTGACTTCTCAGATTAGGGGCTAGCTAGAAGAGATACCTTCTATTTATATGGAATTTTCAGTTTTCATACATTTTTACATAATCTCATGGATCCCCATCAAGTTTGTGAATAGACAGGGAAGTATTATTATCTTAAGAGACACAGCTGAGGATATCGCTGTATGCAGCATAACTTGTGTTCAGCGTGCAGCTACTCCTTGCCAGAGCTGAGAACACAACTTAGGACTTTTGGTGAACTTGCCACTGCCTGGCCACACAGATTCTCCTTTCTTACATAACTGCTGACTGTGGGCTTGGAGCCTTCTTTCCCTGTGCCAGGTAAGAGAAATGCAGTGGACCGAAGTGGTAAGAGCAATGGCATTGAAGGAGGTCTGCCATGGATTTCAGAGAAGGATTTTTTCCTCTCTGTGTTCTGAATCCTGAATGAATCCTTTTTACCTTAATTTATGTTTTGAGTTTCTTTTTATGATTATCAGTGAGCTCTCACATGAGTATGCAATCATAACGAGTCAAACTTCAGCAACTTCCTGACAAGTTAGAAAACAATAAAATCCTCCTAAATGGTATATCACAGGAGATGATATTTTTAAACCAGAGGTGTGGTGACACCTATATATCATCTAGGCATTCGTCTTGAGATTTCTATTCTCACTTGGAGAAACTGAAGGAAAAATGTACACGGAAAATGTCATCCAGAGAAAACAAATGTAACCTTGGAGAAATTAAGAAGACCTAGAAGTCTTCTGATGCTTACGTAAATTGGAGAAGAGAATGCTTTTCTGTCTCAATTCTTCTCACCCCATATTTACACTTTATCTGCACTGCTAAAGGTTTGAGAATTTAGCACATAACATTAAAAGTAAAATATAAATGGCTGATCATGGCCTCTCAAGAAATTACTTGAATGCACAATCTAATTGCAGGTCTATCATGTTTTAAAATGAGCCCCTGGGAAAAGGGACAGAATCCAGTTTTGAAACTCCATCTCATCAGGTGAGTCAGTCTTAAGGAGGAAAAAGAGGTAGGGTGGCACCCCATACCTTTTAATAGACTAACACATCGCACCTTTGTTCTATTTCTGAGCAGCTGGGCGTTACCTACAGGCTCATTATTAATGTATAGCTGCCAGAATAGGCTCACGATGGTATTTTCCCATCAAGAACCCCTCCTTGGGGGGAATACTCCCCTTTGTTAAAAAATAACAACAGGGCTTCCCTGGTGGCGCACTGGTTGGGAGTCCGCCTGCCGATGCAGGGCACACGGGTTCGTGCCCCGGTCGGGGAGGATCCCACATGCCGCGGAGCGACTGGGCCCGTGAGCCATGGCCGCTGAGCCTGCGCGTCTGGAGCCTGTGCTCCGCGGCGGGAGAGGCCACAACGGTGAGAGGCCCGCGTACTGCAAAAAAAAAACCAACAACCAAACCCCAAACGCCTAGAAAAGCAAAACAAACAAACTAGGGCCCAAAGATCATTTACTTGGATCTTCTTAGCAGAGATGAGACAAAAGAGGCTTTTCAAAACCACTTTTAAGTAAGATAAACTACAACTGCATTGATTTCCAAGTGTACATGTTTGACTTCCAATAACCTTAAATCTAAGAGGCAGGTTCAAATTTACCAGACTGGGATTGCTTCTGAATTTCCTACCTCGCTGTGTGTCAGCGTTCCAAAGCAGCTAGTTTATCAGTGCCCCCCTCACAGGTCCTTGAAGAAGCTGCCTTCCCAGCCTTGTCAACACTGTTCCCCTATCCTGTCCACCACCTCCCACTGGTAGGCCACCCACCGTACCCTGGGGCCCTGGCTGCGAATGGAAAGGCCTCTCCCCCAAATAAGGGAGAAAACCGTACCGTTGCAGGTTAATTCACTACAGTCCTTCACTCAGTCACAGAAACACTGCACGACACAGGTTACATACCTAATAACAGGAAATGCTTTCAAAGGGACAATTAAACATTTGCTTCATTTTTCGAGCTAGATGGATTATTTACCTTTTACTAACAAAAAATCCTCTGGTATTATACAATGTTTCCAAGCCATGGAAACATTGAGAGTTTTCTTAATCTTTTTGCATCTACTATAGAAATGTTGAAACTTTTATCTCTACGTAAAAAAGTTTTCCTCAGGGATTTTTGTAACGTAATACATAGATTGTTATAATCGGTTGTAAATATAGTAATTACTATATGCCAAGCATTATGACGTACAATTTTTCATTATCTCATTTAACCCCCATGAAACATCTTCAGGGTACATGCTGCTGTGTATTTTCAGATAGGGAGATGGAGATGTGGCAAAGTTAAATGTCTCGCCCAAGGGGGTATAGCCTGTCAGTGCTGGATATCCGCCTGATTCTAAGTTTCCTTCCTAGAAATTCCACTCATTCCCACTGGGGAGGAAAAGCAATCTAGACAAGAGGATACTGCTTTTTTAATAACCAGTGAAAATATGAGGAATTCTGATTCTGCCTAGTTATCAGTAGAGAACACAGTGCCTTGTCTTCAGCCCCATTATTGCCATTTTTGACCCAGTGGTGACACCAAACGTTAGGCTGGCCTTTTCCCTGCCCTAATGTTCTGTTCTATCCTTATCTACAGATTGCGTGGTTTTATCTGTTCCCTCAAGTTAACATTAAAAAATTTGCTTCTACTTCTTTTATTTCAGTGAGTATTACTAGACCTCAAAACAGGCTTTTCTTTAAAAAAAAAGAAAAACTAAACTAAAAATGAAAGAACCTAATTTTATGTGATTTATCAATGTTGCTAAGGCATCATCTCCTTTTACCAAGTAGGAAATTTGGGGTTTTACCTGTTCGGTTTAAATTTTCAGCTTGGGGCTCTCTGTATAGGAATGGCCAGATTTATCTAGAAGGAGTGCATTTATGAAACAAAACAAAACTTCTTCATAAAAAAAAAAGCTGAAAATGAGCAATCATATTTATTAAAAGATTTAAGGGAAAATTTAAAAAATATGATTCTAAGGTTTGATTTTCTCGATGTCGAAGTCGAACTGAATACTCTCTAGAGTGTCTAGGAGTTTGCACAACCTATGATAATGCTTCCTTGAAGCATTTTGGACTAGATTTTTTCTTACTATTACTTAAAAAAATTTTTTTTTCACCCTTTGCTTTCACTGTAAGATCTTCTCCCCAGTTGGAGATCTTCACTCTGACTCTTAAAACACAATAAAACTCTCAGACACTCAGACCTGCTTCTCTCCCAAACAGAACAACATTCTCTTTTAAAATACCATTGTATTATTTTAAAAGGACAGATCCTGTTTTCCCTTTAAAATACCACTGTATTATTTTAAAAGGACAGATCCCATTTTCTCTTTAAAATAGTCCAAATGTACCAATAAGCAAAACAGGATCTAAGTATCTGAGTTGCATTAACCGATCTCCAGGATGCCTCATTCTTCCCCACATAAACGCAGAAGACAAATCTCATCTGGTTCTCTCTGCAGAGACACGGACCCTCTTGGCTTGTCTAACTTTCTCTTCCCGCTGTGTCATCAGACAGGAATTCCTCCAAAAAAAATTACAGGTGATATGTGGAATTGGATTTAATTTGGTTAATGCTAGGAAACATTTAAAAACCCTTTCAACTGCCACATATTCTTAAATTAAAAAGAAAATCAGAGAGCTTGGCAAAAGAGTATAAACTTTCAGCTATCAAATGAAGAAGTCTGAGGATCTAATGTGGTGACTCTAGTTGACAACACTGTCTAGTGTAATCGAAATTTGCCAAGAGAAGAGAATGTAAATGTTCCCATCAAAAAAGAAATAAATGAATAAAATATGTGAGGTGATAGATATGTTTATTAGCCCGATAGGAGAACCTTTTCACAATGTATATCAAATCACCACGAGGTACACTTTAAGTATCTTACAATTTCATGTGTCATTTATAATGCAATCTGAAATTCTTAAAAGGTAGAACTAGAAAAAAGTCATAATTATCAGTATAATGCGTTTAAACCCCTCATGCTGAAAATAACACTATGAACACAACCACAGGGAGTTACAGAGACACACTGTACTGGCTACATTAAAAAATTGTGAATATATCATAAATTTCATATGAATCATAAATCATATGATTCAAACTAGCTACAAGTATGGGTAGTTCTACTGATTTTTGAGGGAAAAACAAAACAGGAAAAGTGTTGCTAACAGGGAAGGTCATTCAGTTGCCCTAAATCTAAAAAGTCAGGTGAAAAAAGTTTGAAATATTTTATTAATACAATGCTACAATAATTTCATTTCTTTTTTTCTTCAGTAACACGTAGGTAATTATTGTTTTGCAAGAGCCTGAATAAATGTCAAAGACGGAGTGAGTCATCTTCAGTACGACGCTTATTATGGGACTATTCAGTGTCACTTTTGCACGTTGTGGTGAGCTTCTGAAAATTCTACAAACCGAATCGAGCCTCCTTTCTTTGGTTTGAGTTTTGACAAACAAGTAGCAAAGTAAAAACTTAAAGTCAGTAATTTTCCTGCCTGTAGAAATAGGATGAAGTTTCCTATACTTTCTTTTTCATTAAGCCATTAGCTCTTCAATTGACATTAAATCTCTATGTCTTAAATATCTGGACATCTTGGTGTCTACAACAATCCTGAAAATATTTAGTGTGGATACATATCTTAAACTATGTGAAAAGTCCAAGTAATAATAAGTCCTGTTTTTCCTCAGTTAGCAAAAGGCCATTGTAGAGAAAAGCAGACCAGGATATTTTAACAAGTGACTTATAGCTATATATAAATGTATATGTTAATTATATATATAGTATATATGTAAAAATATATATATAAGAATTAATAAGAACAAACAAATTTCTGATCTAGCCATGCCTTTATGTCTACCCCTAAGATTAAGGAAAACAAACAGCCAGACAGGCACCAGTTCAGGAGAAGTAAAATGATATTACTATATTATTAATTAATAATATTATTTATTAATAACAAAAATGGAATACTTTCCATGGGCCTAGTCCTGTGCTAATCATTGAGCTTATTTTATTGCATTTTATCTTCACAAGAAATCTATGAGGTTGGTTCATCCCCTTTTCAAATGAGGTGACTAAGATTTAGAGAATTTACGTTGCTTGCCAAAATGGTGCACACAGCTAGAGTCAAACCCATGTCTGTCTACTCGGAAGACCGTGTCTAATTCCACTCCTCTGCATTGTTTTTCCAAATAAATGCTAAGTGACAGACATGAGAAAAAATGAGCAGTATTCAGGCCACCTTTAACAGAGTGACTAAACTCTGCTCAGTAAACCATTTCTTCTAGGATGGCCTCTGGATTTGAGAAATTAGCAGTAGCTGGGATAGACTTAAGTTTTTTTCCACTTTTCTTTTTATTGAGATATAGTTGACGTACAATATTATAACTTTCAGTTGTACAATATAGTGACTCACAATTTTTAAAGGTTACACTCTATTTATAGTTAGTATAAGATATTGGCTATATTCCCTGTGCTGTACATTACATCCTTGTAGCTTACTTTATACATAATAGTTTGTACCGCTTAATTCCCTACCCTTATCTTGCCCTGCCCCCTTTTCTCTCCCCAGTGGTAACCACTAGTTTGTTCTCTATATCTGTGAGTCTGCTTTTGTTTTGTCATATTCATTCATTCATTTTATTTTTTACTTTTATTTTTGGCTTGCCATGCAGCTTGCGGGATGTTAGTTCCCCGACCAGGGATTGAATCTGGGCCTTTGACAGTGAAAGCATGGAGTCCTAACCACTGGTCGGTCCACCAGGGAATTCCCTGGTTTTTTTTTTTTACATCTTTATTGGAGTATAATTGCTTTACAATGGTGTGTTAGTTTCTGCTTTATAACAAAGTGAATCAGTTATACATATACGTATATCCCCATATCTCTTCCCTCTTGCGTCTCCCTCCCACCCTCCCTATCCCACCCCTCTAGGTGGTCACAAAGCACCGAGCTGATCTCCCTTGTGCTATGCGGCTGCTTACCACTAGCTATCTAGTTTACATTTGGTAGTGTATATATGTCCATACCTCTCTCTCGCTTTGTCACAGCTTACCCTTCCCCCTCCCCATATCCTCAAGTCCATTCTCTAGTAGGTCTGTGTCTTTAAGGGAATTCCCTGTTTCATTTCTTAGATTCCACATATAGGTGATATCACACAGCATTTGTCTTCCTCTTTCTGACTTACTTCACTTAGCATGATGCTCTCCTAGTCCATCCATGTTGTTACAAGTGGCAAAACTTTATCTTTTTTATAGCTGAGTAGTATTCCATTGTGAGTGTTTGTGTGTGATTTCACAACTTCTTTATAAAAATCTATAACAGATACAAAAGAAAAAGGAATCCAAAGATAACACTATAGATAGTCATCAAATCACAAGAGAAAAAAGCAAAAGAAGAAGGAATAAAACATACCTATGAAACAACCCCCAAACAATTAACAAAATGGCAATAAGAATATACATATCAATAATCACCATAAATGTAAATGGACTGAATGCTCCAATCAAAGAGACAGAGACTTAATTTTCAATGAGTAACTGCACCTACCACACAGACTATTTCACTGTGTACATATTTAAGATCATGCTTTTAGTGATTTTACCTTACAATTGTGTTTAAAATAGTTAGCTGGAAAAGAAAGGATTGTGTCTCATAAGGAGGGCAAAATGAGGAGTTGAAGTTACTCAGATACACACATGGCTTACTTGCTAGATTGCCTTAACAATAAACTTCAACATGAAATATGAATTCAAAGGAGGCATTATTACTGGTGATATAGAAGCATGGTCGTCAGAATACATTTTTCCTCACTGAAAACACACACAGTCATCTAATAGTGATGGGGATTTACACAGACCCGTAGAAAGTTTCAGAGTCAGATTTTTACTCATCTGTCTCATTTGTGGAGAGAAAAGTATGACATGCTATTCAGCAGAGATATTTGCCAGAAGCAAAGGACCACTAAATTGGCTGGGAAAAAATGGAGAGGGGTTGGAAACAGTATTTCATGGTTCATGAGAAATGTTGAGGACATAATTTTTTTAAAAAGCACTCTTTTTCATAGCTTTTATCAGACAGCTACAGTCTCTTGAAAAGCAGAAGAACTGCTAAGCCTTATAAAGGCATGAGTATTAACCAGGACTTCACAAATTAAAGTCAATTATTGCAAAGTTCAAACTGAATTAAGCAGGGATTGATTGAAAAAAGTTGCACTTAGAAATTAGTGTCTATCTAGATACTTTTAGCTAAACAAGTTAAGTCATGCTATAACTTTCATAGCATATTTTTATGGATATACATTTATTCTATTTTTATAGAAAAAAAAGTGACTGAGTCCTGTGCTAAACATACTTTCAGTTATGTCTTTTCTAGATAAAGCCTAAATCAACAATCTTTGAAATTTAGAGCTGGGGGGACTTTTGATGCCTGGGGGCATTTAGCAAAGTTTGGAGGGACTTTTTGTTGTTATGACTGGGGACGGGGTGTGCTATTGGCATCGACTGAGTAGAGACCAGAAACGTTATTAACATTCTCCAGTGTACAGGACAGCCACTCACGAAAAGAATTATCCATCCAAAACATCAACAGTGCTGAGGTTGAGAAACCCTGCTTTTGAGTAACATAAGATGCATCTGAGGACCTTATTAAAGATACAAGTTCTTGGGCTCTGCCTCCAGCAGTTCTGATCTCAAGGGTAGAGACAGAATTCAGGGATCCGCACCCAGTTATTTTCCTCAGGTGACATTCCATTCCCCTCTCTCAGGTGACATTTTGAGAAACACCAGACTGAGTATGTAGTTACTTCAATCAAAGTCAATTCAACACTATTTGATGACCATTATCTAACTTACAAGAATGGTGCCTACGAGGAATTACACATTTCAATAGGGTTAGTCAGGCAACTACAAATTTTAGTTGAATTTCTTGAGTTATAGCCACAAACAAAGCTACGAGGCATCCCCTGGAAATTGGCTTGAATCTCAAACCCCAACCTAGACCCACAGACACAATCTGAATTTTCATAAGAGCCCTGGCTTTTGTGAAACTTTAAATAAAATAATACATTGGCAGAATTTAAACACAGTGTCTAGCATTCATTCACTATTAGAGGTGGTGGTGGTGGTGATGGTGGTGATGACAGTATAAATGAGGCAGCAAGGAGAGGTTGAAGACGGAAAACAATTTAATGAAAAGATTCCTAAAAAGAGAGAAGAATAGATGTAGAGTGTATTTGTTTTCTATTTCTGTGTAACACACTGCCACAAACTTAATAGTTTAAAATACCCATTATTATCTCACAGTTCTGCAGGTGTGACTGGGTTTTTTGCTTGGGGTACCACAATGCTGAAACCAGGTACCAGCCTGGCTTGTCTGGAAGCTCCAGAGAAGAGACAGCTTCCAAACTCATTCTTCTTATTGGCAAAGTTCAGTTCCTCGTGGCTGTGGGACTGAGGCTCCTGTTCCTTGAAAACTGTCAGCAGGGGTCTTCTCTCAGCTTCTAACCACTCACATTCCTTGCCAATGGGACACTCCATCTTCAAGTCAGCAATAGCTCACTGAACCTTTCTCAGGTTTTGAATCTTTGACTTTCTTTTCTGCCAGGAGCCAGATAAAAATCTCTGCTTTTCTCATGTGATTAGGTTAGGCACCCAGATAAACTCCCTTTCCTAAAGTCAACCATCCCATAAAATAACCTTACCATGAAAATAAAAGCCATATATTCACATCCACAGGGATTATGCTGGGGGGGCAGGGAATCTTGGGGGACAACTCTGCCTGTCACACA
This sequence comes from Neophocaena asiaeorientalis asiaeorientalis, assembly GCF_003031525.2. Taxonomy (NCBI): domain Eukaryota; kingdom Metazoa; phylum Chordata; class Mammalia; order Artiodactyla; family Phocoenidae; genus Neophocaena; species Neophocaena asiaeorientalis. Next base: position 21,762,951 of record NW_020185337.1, on the reverse strand, counting down.
GAGTCCCTGCTGTGATGATCCCCACATGGAAGGGCAACCTCTGTGGCACCAGAAAAAAGGAGATAGGAAGGTGTAATGGTAAACATAAATCTGGCTGTGCTGTGATGTCTGCAGACCTCTATTCTGTTTGTCACGTTAGTGTTTAATTTGCTAAAAGTAAATGGGAGCATTTCAGTTTCAAAGCTTTAAGGCAACTGAAAGTTTTAAGACGCTGCTACAGGCGACGGGGGAGAAGTTTAACAGAAAAAAAATGAAAGAAATGTTGCCGGAGAGAGCAGAGATTTCAGCAGGAGGTGGGATGTGCCTCAGAGGCACAGGGTGTTCTACACAAGGGAGGAGCCGTCATGGGCTGGATGTTTGCTGACGTAACGGGGAGAGAAGGAAGACGCAGACTCCCCTGCACAAGACAGCCCAGAAACCTGTGTCCTCAACGGGAGGCTGGGTACCCCCAAGCCAGGTGATACCCCACATCCTGTGAGCTTCAGGATCTTAAGTAGGGGGATGACAGCACTGAATTAATTTTTTCAGACTTTTCTAAGCCACGGAATGTCACCACTTCATCCTGCTTCTTGGGGCTCTGGGGCCAGGGCTGGGGTTGCCCGGCTAGGAGTGAAGATCCTCTCGACAGATTCACGGTAATGATGTTCAAACAACATAGAATAGAGGGAGATGACTTTATCTTCCCTCCCACTTCATTACGGGTAAGAGATGGGGGCTGACACCAGCAATGGGTGATACCAGCAATGATGGGTGACACCCCATTTGTCATATGCCTCACAGGCTCCTGACCTTGGGGCTGCTCTGGTCCTCCACACCTGGCTTCCTGACACCTGCTCCTTTGTAGGCGAGCAGAGGGCAAGGTTTCTGTCTTACCCCTCACCGTCAGGCCTCTCTGTTAATGGTGTGCTGTCTCACTTTGGGTTTAGATCCATGTTCTGCTTTTGTTTACTGAATAAAAATTTTAGAAAACTTTAAACAAGTTCCCATTATGCGCAGGTAGTCTTATAATGTAATTTAAAAAGTAGGTTTGAGTTTCAGTGGAATAAAGAATTAAAGAATTCAAATTTACTATGGTTTTATACATAATAAGCTCCTTTTTCCCTGGGTTCAAACTTCTGCCAAAATACTTTGCAAAGTGTTGACATTCTACATAAGGTTTTGAAGAAAAGTCTATTTGAGAATTTATCAGTGAGAACAAGACAAAGATTCTACATGTCTGTTTCCCTTAAGACAGGTTCATGAGTTCATTTACAATAAAAAACACTTAAAGCCATGAATGGTGCCTCGAAAACCATATAAAACAGGTCAAGTCACTATTCACAGTAAGTTAGAATCATACCTGGTTTTGCAGCTTTCCCTTAAATCCAAATATTTTGGGGATTTTGCTTGAGATGACTCAAGATTGCATACATAAAGCATAAGGACATGGGTATCTTTGGTATCTATCCAAAGTGACCACAGTTGTTTAGATGTGATCCCAAGAAAAACATTATTACGGAGAGAGGTAAAGCTGATATTGACAAACGCACTTGCGATAAGGTTTAGGATTGTACTTTCAATAAAGGGTTCATTACGTGTTAGGCATTCTGGTAAGTACTCATTTAATTCTCTCAATTTGACAAGGCAGTTGTTCTTTTCCCCATTTTTAAAAAAAGGAAAGTGAGCCTCAAAAATGTGGGGATATCTCATCATCGTCTAGTAGGAGATTTGGAATTTGTGTCTAAACTTCGCTTTGATTTTTCCCCCCTAAAGAGAAGTCATGTTGTGTCACGTCGCTGTTCCAAAGTCTCTAATGGATTCTCCTCTCTCTCAGTGACATCCCAAACCATTATCGTTTCCTACCAGGTAGGTCCTGAGTTAGCTACTGCTGCATCCCCACCGCCTACTTACGCCAGCTCTGCTCCAGCTACACTCAGGCAGGCTCCTGCTTTCAACCTTTTACATTGCTGCTCTCTCTCCCCGAATTCTCTTTCCACCAGCATCGGCATGCTTTCCTTGCTTCCTTCTTTCATATTTTTACTCAAATGTCAACTTACCAGACAAACCTTTAATCATTCTCCCCTTCCTTTACTTTATATTTCATCATAGTACTTATTTATGTATTTGTTTACCTGTTTGTTGTCTGTCTCCTTTCTCTCTGCATGAGAATATGGCTTTGTTTTGTTCAGTGCTGTGCCCCTTATTCTTAGAACAAAGCCTGTCATGCAGTAGTCACTCCAATATTGTTGCATGAATATATGAATTATTAATAGTTTATAATATCAAAGGAGAACATGCACCATGTGTCCAGGCCCTAAAAGTCTCAAATTCAGCTCAGGAAGGTTTAAGAGGAATTTGTGGCCAACCCTCAGTCCAGCCAGGGCTTTACATAGAGCAGATATAATTTTCAGGGACAGATTAAAGGACTTGATTCACTGATTTAAAGATAATAATAAGAATGGCAGCCTTAAGACAGATGTTAGAAAAAGTGCTTAGTTTGGGGTGAAGCAGAATATTTCCAAGGAGGAAACGGTGAGTAAATTTATCTGAGTCGAGTATAAAAGAAAAGAGGGGGAAAAAGGGGGAGACCAGGTGGTGGGGTCATTTACAGCAGCCTGTGATGGACGGTCAAGGAGAGAGAGTTTGCACTCTTTCTAAAGTGCTATCAGTGTCTGCAGGTGGTCAAAGTGGTTGCAATGCTGCCGTGAGAATGCAGGTGCAGAACCGCCCTGGAAACATTGCTAACCGTGGCCTGGAAAGAGCGCAACTTTTGGCTGTATTTCTGCCAGGAAGGCCATATAGATATGAAAGGGCATGGGGGGTGGCGGAGAAAAAAAGAAAACTAGCAATTTATTTAGATCCTACTACAAGTCAGTGTTCAAGCCCATATCTACTTCTCAGCATTCATTCCCCCTGCTCTCTCTTCTTCAGTTTTTGTGGTTGCTGTTTATATAACTGAGATTTGCCAACCTAACAGATGCTGAAAGAAGAAAATTTTAAAAAATGTGTATCCAAGAAAGTGCTCAAATGTCCCAGTTGGAGTTAAGCTTTTACTTTATTTGAATATTTAATGCATTTTGCCTTTTGTGATGCTTGACTGTTCTCTCCTGCTTTCCTCTTCACTAGACTATCCATCCACCGGGACTGACACATTTCTCACATGGCTCTGTATCGCCAAGACTCAGCATATCGTTTTATACACAGAAGATACGCAAATTATTTTCTGCGAAAACTAGGTAACATTTTAGAAACAAGACAATCCAATGAGGTATTACGGAGGCAATTTGCTAATACCATCACTGCTGTAGAGAGGCTGGGTTTGATCACAGAATTTAGACTATCGAAAAAGATTTGAACTGAAAGTATAGATCCTCTACTAACATGTAGATAAAACAGTCATTTGGAGAGATGGGAACAACTTGTGGCAATTTTTCTACCCTCAGGATACATGGCCACTGTACTCTCTTTATGAACTCTTTTGCTCTAGCCTCTTTGGCTTTTTAATTCAACCTCTTTACAAAGGAAATCACTTGTAATTGATATTTAAAGGGACAATGCATAGACTGTCAATCCTTGTGATGGAGGTCAGAGCGTTTTATGATGATCTACATCTAGGTCAAGACACCGGCTTCTCGGAAGCGTCGGTCGATGGATCTAGTCTAAGTTGCATGCTAACCTCCGTGAGGATGAGGTTTTGCCTTCCCTGAAGATAAACGGGCCTTTCAAATGGCAGCCTTGCAGCTGGAATTTAATGAGAACATAAATGTCACAAAAAGATATTTTCTTTTGCTAATGATGGACCACTCACTCCTTCCTTTTTTTTTTTTTTTAATGATGAAAGGCTGTATTCTAAAATTAACAACACGGCACAGAGCTGTGTATCTATTTTTCTCTCAGATGTCTGCATTGCATCATTTTAAGGTCTCTTGTGGCTTCTGTGGATGTTTTGGGGTTTGCTTCAGAACTTCTATTGAAATATATTACATGCTTATTGTGCAAAAATTATATGGGTTATTATCAATTGATTCTTTAAAAAAATATTTTCTTAAGACCACAGTGATAAACACTGAAAACCGAGAGCTTGGGATCAGCAGAGACCATATGTTTTATTCAGGGATTCTGTTTATTTATTTTAGCATGTTTAATTCTCATTTTGTGAAAAATGTTCAAGGGTATTAGGATATCAGGCACAAGAGGGAAGCCTATCCAAACATGCGATGATACTTTTACTTAAAGTTTTCCTTCACCATATTTTGTACCGTTTTACTGTCAGTTTTATTGACTGTAATTTACATACAATATAACCAACTTTAAATGTACAATTTGCTGAGTTTTGACGAATGTATATAGTTGGGTAATGATCATCACAGTGATAATTCTGAGTATTTACATCATCTCAAAAGGATCCCAATGCTCACTAATGCTTGGCATTGTCAGTCTTCCAAATTTTAGCCATTCTAGTGGGTGTGTCATGGTATCTCACTTTGATTTTAATTTGTATGGCTCTAATGAATAACGATGCCGAGAATATTTTCATGGGCTTGTTTGCCATCTATATATCTTCTTCAGCGAAGTGTCTGTTCAAATCTTTTGCCCATTTGTGAGGACTATTTGTCTTCTTACATCATTTATTTTAAAAGAATGCAGTAAAGCAAAGAAAGTAACCCAAATTTGGCTTCAAAAGATTGACTTTCACCTGCCATTGCCCCCTCAGGTCTGCCACCCAAGCAACAAGATCTGGTCACTGAACTCCCACAGCCTAGGGACAAGTCTTGAGTAGAATTTTGAGAACTGGAGTCTTGAACAGACAAAATGATAGACTTCTTTATAAGGCTCTTGAAATACACATTAATTTCTCTCCCTAAACCTAATACTATCTCTAAGAAACCCCACGAGAGTATTTTTCTCTCTCTCTTTTTTTTTTAACCATGTTACATCTGGCTGTGAGGAATCTTTTCAACGCAAAATTCTGTTTATTAATTTACTGAGACTACTTCAGTGGCTAATTAGGCTATTCCTTACAGTTTTGTATACCTCCGATTGGTGTGTCTTCTGGTCGCAGTATGTTAATAATTTCTCATAAGTAAAGCTGTAAATTATATACTGCCTAGAATCAAGAATAGGGCAACCCAATCAACAGCTACTGGGCATTTCTTGAGTATTTAGCTCAGTAACAAGTATAAAGACGATGCTAAAAAATTATAGTTTCTTTTTCACAGGATGATGCCACAAACCTGACTCCTCTTTACAATGAAACACTGGTAGTTCTGTTAGCTTCGCATTCCAACTTGAAGCATAGAAATGTAGGAGTATTCCAAACGGCAGGTAAAGGTAGGAATTGAACATGAGTTTTTAAAAACTTGTTTACACCAACCAAGCTACAATCCAGACAGAAGTGACAAACGATGGCATTTACTTCAAAACATTTAAACGACCCTGGATCCATTTTACCAGTGGCAACTTTTCCAAAGGTGTCATTATTCTGAAGTATTCTGCTGGCTTCAGAAAAAGGACTGGAGTGCTGCCTTTTTTCTCTGTGCCCTGAAACCACTGTTTCCCTCCATCACCAATCCACCTCACCCCTGCTTCAATATGACTGGTGAAAGGTCCGATTAGAGGAAATTGCATTGGCTCATGGAGTTTTCAGCGGGCAAACTGACTCCACATAGATCATTAGATCAGACATTTCTCTGATTTACCCTTGAGAACAGTTATTCAGTCTTATTCACAAATGTAGGGACACGTTGTTAGAATCTAACATTTTGCTAAACAAACTTCTCTTTTAATATTCTCTCAAATATTAAAATGTACTCACAACCAAAACTAACTTCTAATAAAGGGGTCTGAGTCCTGAAAAGATTATTTGAGAATTTTTCTTATGCCCGTAATCTTTGTTCACAGGTAAGGAATAAATACAGGATGATTCTACCGTGTTTGCTTTTGCCTTCTTAGAATGGGATGCACAGGGAAAGTCACTGAAATGTAAGATATAAGAGGCATGAGTTCTGTCCAAGCAACTAGAATCACGCTTAGTACATATTAGGCACTCAAAAAGTTTCTGGGTGCTTAACAGTGTCTTGGTGTCTTTTCCTTGTCTCCCACATGACCTATCAAGTTTTTAGAACGCATTTTTCAAGATGAAAAGAAATGTAACTGAGCAGGACCCTCTGAGGCCTTCCCAGGACAGACTCCTCCCCCCATGCCCTCTGCCTCCTTCTTGTTCGTAGCAAAGCTGTAGTCTCCCAGGCCTCCCCTGAGTCACAAAAGCCTGGCTCAAGAATGACGGATTGAAAGGATGTGAACATGTAGTGACAAAAACAGCAGCTGGGCCAGGAAAACTGATATGAATTTAAACAGTAAATCAGCCATATAGCAGTCACAGAATCTTTAGTTCCTCCCTGAAGGACACAGATAACAGTACCTGATGCACATTCCTGAGTTGTTTCACAGATGATAAAACCCCCACCAAATGGAAGAAGTTAACTATGTAATGACCATGAGCACGTAGCCCCCAGATCAGCTGTAGCCTAAAGATTAATAATGTTAACCCCTATGACACCGCTCTGTTACCTCACTGTCAACCAATTCGAGAACCATGTACAAGCTGATCACATACCCTGCAACTCCCCTCCCTAACCTTGCCTTTAAAAATGCTTTCCTGAGGGGCTTCCCTGGTGGCGCAGCGGTTGAGAGTCCACCTGCCGATGCAGGGGACATGGGTTCGTGCCCTGGTCCGGGAAGATCCCACATGCCGTGGAGCGGCTGGGCCCGTGAGCCATGGCCGCTGAGCCTGCGCGTCCGGAGCCTGTGCTCCGCAACGGGAGAGGCCACAACAGTGAGAGGCCCACATACCACAAAAAAAAAAAAAAAAAAAAAAAATGCTTTCCTGAAACCCATTGGGGAGTTCAGGTGATTTTGAGCATTAGCTGCTCTGAACTCCTTGTCTGGTGCCTACAATAAAGGCTGCACTTTCCTTCACCACAACCCGGTGTCAGTAGATTGGCTTTACTGCACAAGGGCGAGCAGACCCAAGTTTGGTTCGGGAACAGATATTATTGAGGCTCTGCAGATTGTCCTTCACTGAATTGTGACTCTCAGGAAGTAGAATTGAGTATAAACCCCGATGTGAGCAGAATAATGAAAAAGGTAACTGATCAGATAATGGAGTCAGAGTCAGGCTGGGAATTCTAAATCTGCCATTAATTCTCTGTAATTCCCTAGAGAAAGTATTTAGCTTTTTCCAGACGTCATTTCTAATCATAAAAGGAAGCTATAACATCTCACAAGAACTGTTCATGAGGAGACTGTCTGCAGCTCATAAAAACAGGAAGGCTTACAATTCAGTGGTCCTGGACTTAAAGGTGAAGGCAGTGAGGAGAAAAGAATTTCCTTTAGGAAGTGGGGAACTTGGACTTGGATTTTACAAGGCTATTTGGTTTATGTGAATGGGACACTTGAGAAGATCACATTTGAAAAAAGTGTGCGTGGATACTGGGCAGTGAGTGGATTGTTGTTTCTGATTTCCAAGCACACCTTCCTCCTTCTGATGAGAGAACCATCTTCTCCACAAGGAAATTATTTTCTTGTGAGGTCGGTAGCACAGTGGCATCCATGTGACTGAGCCCCGGCCAATCAGAGCGCTACACCTTACATCTCCTGACCACAGTTCTTGTCTGAGAAACAACATGTGTTTGAAGCGGGGTGAGTCAGGTCCCTCTTTGGCAGTTTTCTGCCAGAGTCCAAGTGGAAGACACCGTCTTACTAATGGGATCAGCAGGCTGGTGGGATATGAGCTTTGACTGTTGGAAGACATAAGGAAAGGTCAGTTTAAAAGAAGAGAGAAAACGTCTTGACCTAGATTCTGTCAGGCATGGAGCCAGATGTAGTCTTGGACTTTTCTGTCCATGGCCACATTTGCAGGGTGTGGAGGGAGCCTGTAGCATGACTTCTCTGGTATCATTTTACATTCTGTCATTTGGAACGAAAGGAGTCCTGACTGATGCCTTGGGCAGGAAGATGGGCTAAGGTCACTAATGGCCAAGGGGTTCAGGGGGTTCAGCTGAAAGTAGGATTCAAATGTGGCAAGTGATCCGTGTTTGCTAAAGGAGTAGGGAGAGGAAAAAATAGGCAGGAGTTGTATTGAGAGTAGTGAATTCCCACAGGCCATCTTGCACAGGGTCAGTGTTTTCTGCAGCAAGAATAAAGGAGAGAAAATAGAAAGGAGAGAGATAATAGGAAAACATTTCTGATACAGGGCCCAAGGCCAAAGGAGACCAAGTTTGGAGTGGTCATATGTGAGTTGTACCTATTTATGGTTAGAGATTGCCTTTACAAAGTTAAGATCTCCATCTGACCATTAATCTAACAAAGCCACCTGTGGCATTCCAGAGTCCTTACCCAGGTAAAGTTGGATAAGGTCAGTGCTTACACTCTGAGTCACTATAGATGGTGTTCATCTTAAGACCACTAAAAGTAATAGGTCCCCTCGTATCACAGTAACACTCTACAGCTTCTTTGTGCGTGTGTTCAACTATCTAGAAAAATATATGTATATATCTTAAAAATTAAGGAAAGCCCTCTTCCATGGTTACCTGCAGAAAACTATTACTATTGACTCAAAAGAGAAAAAACAATATGTTCTAAATGAGAACAGAATAGCTTTAGTACTATGACAACCCCTGAAAAAATGGGAATTAAGTAGGAAGTAGCGGAGGCACTCTGATTCAAAGACCTGGTAAACTCTCTGGGATGAGGTCGGTGCTCAGGGCATATCTCGTGGTAACAATGAGGCAGGTTGGCATTGTCCGCCAGTATGGCAACGGGCAGCAGATGACAGTCAAGACTGAGTAGGCACTGGAATGTCCTGCAAATGGCCATGGGCAAGTACGCATGTAGTCACAGGGACGGAGAGTGTGAACCCACGGGCGTGCTGTGAAGATAGGCATGTATCTAAGGGCATCAGGGAGAAGGAACAGGAAGTACTAGTACTGGGATTTAGGACTCCAGTCTCCAATAGCCATGCAAGGGAAGTGCGGAATTTGAGTCTCATTGGAACCGAGGTGCCCAGTAGACTATCAACGTAAAGAACTTGGACTGGGAGGAAAATGGTAGAATAGAGACCCTGATTATTAAAATAATAGTGTCAGGCAAAACCAGGGACAAAAGAACAAGGGAGATTACGTTGGTCATTTTAAATTAGAGATAGAGCAAGATCCAGATGCATGGGTGACTTAAATCCCCAAATTAATAAATAATGTTAACAAAACACAATTATCCAATGTATGTCTTGCACTGTGTTGTTATGTAAATGCTTAATTTTCAAAATAAGCCCCAAGTAATCCCAAAATGTGGCACTTTGGCATACTGAGTAATTTAAGCTAGAGGAATTTGAGAAATGGCTTGTGCAGGAAGGACTTTCTGACCTTCTCCTGAAGCAGGTTATGTGAGAGGAGCCCTCCCCATACCTGAGCGAAAGGAGCATCCTTATCTCCAAGAAGCAGAGAGGAATCTGAATGAACAGGCCTTGCGCTTTCCTCCAGTTTACTACACTTAGCTCATACCGCTTTTCGTCCTATCACATTTTTCCATGACTCTCCACCCTTCGTCACACTTTGCCTAAAAATAGTGAGGTTTAACTGCTTCTCTGAGTCTTCATTTCCATATGAGGGCTCCCATGCCATGTACAACTTTAATAAACTTATATTTAATAAATGTGTATGCTTTACTCTCGTTAATCTGTCTTGTTTTCAGAGTGGCCCCAGCCAAGAACTTAGAAGAGTAAACAAAAAGATATTTTTTCCTCCCCTACACCCGTAAGGTACAATTATTTTTACCCTTTCACAGATGATAGAATTGAAGGTCAGACTGAAGTAACCTTCATGGAAACCAGCAAACGGCAAAGTCAAAATTTCTGACCATCCAAGTTCTAAATTTTAGACAGCAGAATCTACTCCACCTACCTTAAACAGGGAGAGATTTAATGTAAGATATGATGCAGCTCACAGAATCCTTGGAAAGGATGGGGTCCTCGGCTACAGGTCAGGTTTATAAGACGGCTTCCAGAAACACACCATGGAATTGGCCTGACAAGTGAGCTGCAGACTCCCATGAATCAGAATCACATTTCTTCTGCTTTAATGATAAACCTGTCTCACCACGGTACCCAAAAACTACACTGCATCTGCTGCCACTCGCACCAGTCATATCTCCCAGTCCACTTCTGAAACAAAGTCTGAGGGCATACATCTAAGGGTCAGAACCAAGGTAGGGACCAGGGAAAGGCAAGGGCCAGGGTGTAAAATTTAAGGAGGCACTCATTCTCAGGGTCATGCATGTGCCCGGTAAGCAATGGAGGGTGAGTGCTTCCTTAAATTTTGTTAAGTGGGCTCCTTGCTTTCCTTATACAAGCCCAGGGCCCAGACCCCAGTTGTCAGTCTTCATCCTAGCCTCAAGAGAGGTAGGCAAGGTAGACTTTTTAAGAAAAAAGAATTGTTTTCTTTGTCTTGAAAGTTTAGAAATTTTATTGTAAGAAAATATCAAATTGTGAAGAAGACATTTTACAGAGTTTTGTACAATTTCTTCTCTTATTGTTTCAAGTACAGGAGCGACTGGCTTTTCCAAGACTTCTTAGCTCCATATTTACGAACTCTCTAATCTTTCTGCTTGCCTGCAAACCAGGCAAATCTGGTCCCTTTCTTTAAGGTTTTGCTTATACGTAGCATGGAGCAGCAACAACACACACCGATATTCTGGCTCTTTACAACTATTTTTCCTAGAACTATGGGCTTGGTTGGCACTAGGTCTGCCTTTCTAGACACCACAGGTCATAGTGTCATCGAATATTTTACGCTGACAAAACACAGTTTATAGCTTTCCCGTTTGCAGTGTCTGTGTGCTTGCTGTTTGTAACCTACTGCGTGACCATTAAACCAATGCCAAATATTTTAAGTTTTTGTTAAAGCGGCACCTCAATTCAAGATACACATTTCTGTATTACGGTCAATGAAAATATAATGTTCAAACCAGCAGAAGTTGTTTCTCACTCTCTAAAGTGGAGAGCTCCCAATTGAGAGGAAGTACCTTTCCATTAGGTCTGTGGGGACCCAGGCAAAGAGAAGGTATTCTGTTTTCAAACACGTGACTTTGAACATTGCTCTAGTCATCACTGTACCAGTCTGCAAATGGTGAACAAGGACACAGAGTCCGTTTCCTCGGAGGTCCAGTGGGTCAGGATGAGAAGTAACCAACACACTTTTTCTCACATTCTATTGGGGAGAATTTGTCTACATAGCCATCTTTAACTGCAAGGGAGGTTTGGAAATAAAGTCTTGCATGTATGGAGTAAAAGGGAAAGTGATTTTGTGGAAAGCTAGCTATTTCTAAGGTATTAATTGCACAATTTAATTGAATATTATGTAAATTGACTGACTACAATTACAAAAAGAGTTGCTTACATGAAAACTACGCTGTATTTTTGCAAAGGTACAAAAAAAGTTAGGAAATATTTACAAAAACACTGTTGAATAAAGAGTGTATGAAGAAAATATAAAGACTGGATTAAACAATGTTAATATTTAGAAGAATTTACATCTCAGAGTGGTTCTATTTTTTAATAACTATTTTTAAATGGTTGTTTTAATCTAAAGAAACTAAAATTACGAAATTACAAATCATAAGTGGTCTAAGCAAGATGGCAAAGAACTCCAATTCAAAGGAAGTGTGTGTCATCTAAAACTTAGTGAATGGGGGAGGGGGAAGGGTAAGCTGGGATGAAGTGAGAGTGGCATGGACATATATACACTACCAAATGTAAAATAGATAGCTAGTGGGAAAGGGCTGCATAGCACAGCGAGATCAGCTCGGTGCTTTGTGTCCACCTAGAGGGGTGGGATAGGGAGGGTGGGAGAGAGACTCAAGAAGGAGGAGATATGGGGATATATGTACACGTATAGCTGATTCACTTTGTTATACAGCAAAAACTAACATACTATTGTAAAGCAATTATACTCCAATAAAGACGTTAATAAAAACAACTCAGTGAATGACATGCATTTATGTAGTTTTATATTTAAAATACAAGGTATATATAGATATTTTGTATTGTTACATCTTTAACCAACTTTTTCAATGAATCCACCAAACACTGGTCTTGATTTTGTTGGTGAAGAGGACGGCTACTCTATTTCATATTCATTAATGTTCTTTAGTTTGTAAACTTAATGTTTATGGCCCAAACTTCAGATATCCTGAAATGTTTTGTCCTATCTTAAGTGACAAAAGATGACAAAAAAGTTTCATTTTGAAAAGTATTACAGTATCAGCTAACCTATACCCGTAAGAGGACCAAGTTCTTTCAGATGGAGTTATCCTCTCACTTGGGGTGTTGTTTGATACTCTTAGGAGGAAGGTGAAATTATCTGATGGATGGAAGAATATTTTTATCCCTTAACGAATCCTAAGTTTATGGTACTTTTTGGAGCTCCAGGACAAATTTATTTTGGAGCACCACAGCAATTCAGCCAAGTCACAGGCTGAAAACTCAGCTAGTAGGTCTGTTTCTACCTATGCTGCTGACATAAGATCTTTGATAATTTGCTTACAGTTTGGCTCTCCATTTCTGGAAAAATAAGAACTGGGAGATAATGCTATTTCATAGGGACTGCTGAAGTCCATAATTGTTAAATACCTTTACTGCTTAGCAAATAAAGAATGGAATAAGCAATTAATATATATGTTCTTCTAGTGATTAATTTCAAATGAGGGTTATTTTTTTCCCAAACAGCAACTTTTGATAGAAAAACCTGATTCCCACCAATAGATATTCCACTTTAGATATTCTTGATTTGCATATCTCTCCCCAGCACTCACTGAGAAATTCAAATACTACACGCAAAGATTTCTATCTGATCTGTAGGCCTCTCAACTTCATTCTTGTAAAACACTGCCTGATCTCAATCAATATCCTTCTGTACCAGCCAAGACATTGACTGCAGAGTGGAGAAGTGTGTTCACAGCATTAGGACAAAGAGAAATACCAGAGGAATAATTAGTCTTAAAAACTCTAAAATAGTTACATTTGGTTGCATTGAGTTTGTAGGTCTAGTGCTGCTAGAAATCAGAATCACAGATTAGACAACTTAGCATGAGGAAAAATTAAGTATTTCAACTAGCAGTTCTCCACATAGGAAAATGACATAAATAGCATTAGTTCTCCAAATATATATTAATTTAGAACTTGAAATTTTCTCCACAGTTTCTCATACAGAGGACCACAATTTACTTGCCCATGTCTATAATTTGCTCTGATTCAAAGTGTGTCTCAGGTATTTTATCTAAAGCAGCTGGTATTTCACACCCTGATAATCATAGCTAAGGAGGCTTTTCTAATAGAGGTGTTGTCAAATACTGATCTCAATTTATTCTTCTATTATTCTCATTTAGCTAGAACTGAAACAAAATTGAGACAGTGCCTTTTTTTCTTCATTCTCAAAAAAAATATTTTACTTACGAAACACAATGTGAAAATACATGGGAGAACAATATTCCATTGCTGTTAGAGGCTATTAATTAAAGAATAAAGGATTCTGCTTTACACTTTGTTGGACGAGGCAGATAATACTAACATATTTCCACAGTGTCTGTCAAATATCTTCCCACAGTATCTGATTAAAAGTAACACATTTGCCCCCAATTTAATGGATGTCAGAGGAAGAAAAGTCACTGTTAATGACAGAATAATGCCCCCTACGGAGGTTCACATCCAAATCTCAACACCTATGCGTGTTACCACACATGGTAAAAAGGACTTTGCACCTGTGATTAAATCAAGGATTCTGTGATGATGAGATTATTCTGGATTATCTTGGTGGGCCCAGTATAATCAAAAGAGTCCTCTTAGAAGGGAGAAAGGAGGGTCAGAGTCAGGGAAGGAGATATGATAGGAGGACACCAAGGGTGGAGAAAGAGAGGGGGTTGGTGGGGAGGGAGAGAGAGAGATTGCGAGATCTGCAAACTTGATGTTGCAGACTTTGAAGACAGAGGAAGTGGCCTGGAGCCAAGGAAAGCTGGTGGCTTCAAGAGGTGGAAAAGGCAAAAATGGGTTTCCCTAGAACCTGCAGAAAGAATTCAGTCCTGCTAGCATCTGGATTTTAGGAGTTCTGACCTCCAAAAATGTAAGATAATAAACTCGTGTTGTTTCAAGCCGCTCAGTCAGTGGTTATTTGTTATAACAGGAAGCTCATACATTCACTCAGTCACACCTCTACTTTTTGAATTTCAACATTTATAAATCTCTAATGGAAATTAAATTAAGGGTGTTAAAATTCAGATTATATATTTGGGATAGATTTGAAGATATAGACAATGAAAATTATTCCTAAAATGACACTTCAAACTAATTGTAGCAATTAATTAGAAATATTTTCTCTCACGTATATATATATATAAAATTATATATAATATTTAAAATTATACAAATTTTTCACATAAATAATGAATGATAGTAAAATAGTAATGGAAATTATTAAATTTGCTTTTTTTTTGCGGTATGTGCGCCTCTCACTGTTGTGGCCTCTCCCGTTGCGGAGCACAGGCTCCGGACGCGCAGGCTCAGCAGCCACGGCTCACGGGCCCAGCCGCTCCGCGGCACATGGGATCCTCCCGGACCAGGGCATGAACCCATGTCTCCTGCATCGGCAGGCGGACTCTCAACCACTGCGCCACCGGGGAAGCCCCTAAATTTGCTTTTTAAACATTGACAATAATAAGACATTAGAGTAAATATATAAAATAAAAAGAGTAAGTATTTAGTGTTCACAAATTCATGGATTTTGCCAATATTCCTGGAAAACTAAATGTTAAACTTATTATACATTAAAAAACTTTTTGGCTTTCTAACAATTTTGGGTTACAAACACAATACAATGTTAACAAAGATGACAGAGTTCCTGTATAATCTTCTAACATTAACCCAATGCTAACATTTTACCTAAGTATATTTATCAAAATGAAGAAATTTACATTGCTCCATTGATAGTAACTAAATTTCTGACATTATTCAGACTTCACTAGCTTTTCCACTAATGTCCTGATCTAATCAGGGATACCATATTGCATTTGTTCATCATGTTTCCTTAGTCTCCTCTGATCTGGGAAATTTTTTCAGTGTTTCCTTGTTTTTCATGATCTTGACACTTTATAAGTACACTAGCTAGGTGTTTTATAGAATGTCCAGCAATTGGGGTTTGCCTTATTTTTTCTTGGGAAAGGAACATCATGGAGGTGAAGGGCCTTTCTGATTGCATCCCACCAGCAGGGACGTGCTATCAATATGACCTACTGCTATTGATGTTAACCTTGATCACTTGGTACAGGGTGTCTGCCAAGTTTCTGCAGAGTATTTTTCCCTAAACCCAGACTGAACTCCAGAGGTGGGGAATTCAGCTTCCCCTCCTGCAGGGAGCAGAATCAATGAATCCATGGAAACATGTTAGAAGCCTCACATGATTAATATTTTGGTGGTGATATTTTGAGGCTATGCAAATATTCTGTTTCTCCTCAAAGTTTTTGCCACTAATTTGAGCATTTATTCGTGAATCTTGACAGCAGCAATTCTTACTGGGATGTCCTAATGGTGATATTACATTTCTCTTATTTTTCCGCATTTTTTAATTGGGAATTTTTGTGCAACAATATGTCTCTTTTCATATATATATTCAGACATTTTTTAACATCAGCAGAGATTCATGGATATTTATTTTATTCTTTGGGTTATAATCTAAAACTATCATTTTAAATTTTGTTGCTCTTTAACCTCATATTTTAAAACATGCAAATACTGTGGGATAGAAATATAAACGATATAAATCCTTTCTGTAAAATATTAAAAATAAATGTAAAGGTATGTGTGTCAGATTCAGCTGAGGAACCTGATAAAATGCAGATCCTTGGCCCTCCCTCCATATATTTGTATCTTTGTATATTTAGCAGGTCTGTGGTGGGGTATAACATTGGCATTTTAATAAATATGCTAGGTGATTCTGATATGTACACATGAAAAAGTTTGATATATATTGCTTGAAGTAAACATCGATAATATCACTTGTTTAATGTGTGGGAAAAAGTATGTACTTGAGCTTCCTTCTTTCTTTCTACTTGTGAATAAATGGATTTGTAGGAACTTGCTTGGAGGACCTTAAGGAGAAATGTTTAGAAAAGGTCATGTATTAAGAAAAAGTTTAAGAATGCCATAAGTTCAGTGTTACATCTGCTTTATTTAATATGGTCATGAATTATGTAAGTAAAAGAGTAAAAGTTATTTCTTTCAAATTTGAAAATAATATTGACAAGTTCAAGAAGCACCAGTTCAGTAAGAACAACCATACATAAAAAATGTGCAAAATATCTACGGTGAGGAGAATTTTCATCTTTTCAAATACTTTATTGATTGCCCTCCATCTTATTGGTTTCATTATAGCACTCGGTAGGTATAAGCAAAGGATGCTTACAAAAGGTGGTCATTCACTCACGGGAACTTTAAAAAGAATTATATGGACTTCCCTCGTGGCCCAGTGGTTAAGAATCCGCCTTCCAATGCAAGGGACGGGGGTCCGATCCCTGGTCGGGTAACTAAGAGGGGCAACTAAGCCTGTGTGCTGAAACTAGAGAGAAGCACGCATGCTACAACTACAGAGCGCACGTGCTCTGGAGCCCACGCACCACAACTAGAGAGAAGCCTGGGTGCTGCAATGAAGAGCCCACGCACCACAACGAAGACCCAGCGCAGCCAAAAAACAAAGAATTATAAATGGGGTTTGAGTGCTAGCTCTGCCTTTTGCTAGCTATGACAATGGAAAGTTATTTTACCCCTGTAAATCCCAGAGAATACAATAAGATAGTGCATTTAAATTCTGTACCAAAAAACCTGGCACAAGCCTAATATTTGGCAAGTTATTATTATTACTATTCCTATTATTCTTAATAACTCAATGTCTTAGATATCAACTTCATTTTTTTAGGACATATCTAACCAAAGACAAATTTGTTAACACGAATTAGAAACGTCATAGATGTATTTTTTAGCACTTATGTGCAAAAGGTACCTCCCTCAAAGTTCAGTTAATGTGCAAAGACTCTATGTGGTTTGCTAAGACTTACATTAGCTGGTGCTGAAGTTTAATTCCTGTTAAAGTTGTAGACTACACCCGCTTCTTAGTCAACTTAAAAAGTTCATTCGTACAACGTGAGAATGTGTTTCTTACAGTTGGTACTGAAACTATGGAAACATAGCAACAGTTCCTGAAATGTATTTTAGCACATGTGTGTTGATGTATGTAGACCAGGTAAAAAGCCTTAACACATGAGTGTTCATATCTTTCCTCTTGACCCAACTTATAAGGAACAAAGATACCTGCTTTCTGTGTCAGCTTCTGGGCTTGAGTTGTTTTGAGAATTCTGATGAGTGGGTAAATCTCAGAGAGAAAGCAAAGAAGCCAGAGAAGCTAACTTGATGTAGCTCATAAAGGTAACAGAAAAAATACGGTGGTGAAGGTTGGCAGAAAGAGAAAGAAATGCAGCACGGCATGAGTTTGGAAGGTCATTTTGACATGGAGGTAAAAGTGAAGCATCAAGAAAGGGAGTCTTTGGGGTGGCTTTGGGTTCTTTGAGATCAGAAGGAATGAGAAAAGGAAGGTTTTGAGAAATGTGATGAGTTTTATATTAAATCTCCATTACTCTTCCTTGAGATGGTTAAATAGAAATGTAGTATTTTTACTTCTGGGTGTTATGCTTTGAATGAAACACAAGTTAAGATTGACCCATGTAGGGCCTGGGAAGTTAGGTTACAAAATGTATTATTTCACCTTTAATGACTCTCTCACTGAGAGTGTCATTGACTGAGAGCACAGTGTCTTTCTGTGATCTTGGCATTCTTGGGTCCTGGTGATATTAAAAAATATGAGAAGTAAAGGTATCGTAATTACTTGCTCAGTGTTCAATAAGGAAATTTTAAAAGAAGCTTGCAGCTTAACAGTGCTTTATTTTCCTACTGTTTTAATCTTCCCAAAAGGTCAGACAAGCCTTTATTGTTATTCATGAAATCAAATGTCCGTAGCCCTGAAAAGACAAATGGTAGTGGCTCTTTTAAATTACTTAGTGATGTGGATGAAAACTAACCACTTGACAGAAGATGCTGAAACAACAAAAACCCATGTCCTCCTTCTGACGTAGCTATTCATAGGATGGATATTCATAAGGACTCAGAAAGCAGAATATTTCGCCTCTCTACACAAACTTCACTTAGGTACTAATATGTCTCTTCGGTTATACAAAGACCTGAAATAAAAACCACCTGCATCTCAGAGTAATTTCAGACTCAGCTTATCCTAGAAACTGACAGATTGAAAGAAGAGTTCTTAGAAAAATTGTTAGGGGAACCACTGACTGAAACCGCCCACCCTGGCCAGGCCCAACAGTAACCACTTGCATGAGTTATCTTACAACAGGAGGTCCTGGTAAGGAATGTGGAACTCACAAGCTACCACCAACTGGAAGAATTCGGGAAAGGTCAAAAGGAGAGAGAAGACGCCAGCCCGTATGTCCTACCAACCTCCCAGAGTCCTTTCGCTGGAATCCATCTTGGCTGAGCGATGTGTGCACCACCAGGAAGGATGCTGAGTCAGAATAATTGTCCAGAGACAACTGGAAACTCACCCCATCACCACAAAACTGGAGACCACGAGCCATGTGGCACAGCAGCTCTCCTGGGGTCCCTCACCCTGCTGCTCTCTGCCCGGGCGCCCCTTCCCAATAAAGTCTCTCGCTTTGTCAGCACGTGTGTCTCCTCAGACAATTCATTTCTGAGTGTCAGGCAAGAGCCCACTCTTGGGACCTGGAAGGGGCCCCCGTTCCTGCAACAAAAGGACCCAGAGAAATGATGAGTCTGGACCTGTAACAGCATACAGTTTCCATCCACTAACAGCACTGCTGACTGGAAACTGAATCTGCAGTGCTGGGGCCTGGGGGTGGGAGAGTGTCTTTTTAGGCAGCAGTGAAATGAGGGCTAGGGGATGAGAGGGAAGCCACCCTCTCACACTGGGATGAGGGTTGAAAACAGAATTTCTGTAGCGGCTAGTGACCTGGCTGAAGACGCTGTCAGCATGCAAGGAATGTAATTAAGGGGCAAGTTTTTTACGTAAGAAGTCTCATTAACACCTCCTAGCAATGCAAATACCTCATTTTAAGTCTCCTTTAATATATGTTTGAAAAAGGGATGAGAAAATTACTCAGCTATTGATTCCGGTTTAGCATGGAAGGCATTCTGACGACGACTTCAGAATAAGAACGTAAAACCACAGTACCTCTAGAGTTCCGAAGGTACGATAAAGAAAATAACATGGTAAGAGCACATTTACGCACTCCCTGAGCTACAGCATATATGAACGTTTTCTTCTTCTAGCTGAAAGTGAACCACCTCTGATTTAGAGGCTTAGAACAGGAACGTGGCTATGTAGCCATTGTTATATATTTTGTGAACTACTGTTGCATTTATTCCGTTACAGGTGGGTTTTCACCATAATGTGTCCCTTGTACAAACCAAGCCCATATATGGTATGATTGAAGTACCAAAGGATGTCCTAGTGTAACTATTTTGAGGGCTACAGTTTCATTTAAAGGTGTTAACTAAGAATGCCTCCTGCCACATCAGTGAACGAAGGATGTTGCAGCCATCAAGCCACCACGTTACAGCCACCCCGACAGCGAGCCCTGAGGGAGCTCCGGATGGAAACAAAGAATGCCTGCCATGTAGCAGTCAGCTGCTGCAGTCACCCCTGTTGGTACCCCCTAAGGAGACTCAGGATGAGAAGCACAGGATACGGGCCCCAGATTCCTGAGGTGCCTATCAAAGGAATGATTTCAGTGAGCCCAGACTCTTGCATCTTCTCATACATGAAAAAGCGCTAAGTCCCTTAACATGAGAGAGCTGGTTTTATTGTATTGCATATTATTTTTTATTAACAGTAATCTTTTTATGTTCCGACCACCTGGTTTTGCTGCAAAACACTCCTATATACCCTGGCTGCCTCCCTTCCTCTTTGTAACAGTTTCTCAGAGTTATCTAGGATGCTGTGTCCTGGGGCTTAAGTCCTCAGATTTGTCCACCAAATAAAACATAACTCAACTTTTAGGCTGTGTATTTTTTTTAGCTGACAAAGGTAATTATATATGAGTCATAACACCTTAGCATTTTTCGTACTCTGGAAATCATACACATTCATATTAACTTCAGAATAACTTGTCAATCAAAAGTGTTTTTATGTTAGACTATGACATCATACCAGTGTAAACCTCACCCCTGATCAACAAGGGTGGGTATTACGGGACTACAGAATAAGGATTGAGGCCCTGGCTCCTGAACAGTGTCCCCTCCTCTTTTCAAAGCAGATCAAGTCACCCAGGCATTCCTTCCTGGCTCCAAAGACCAACACAACTTTTCCAACCTAATCTTGCATCTTCAATTTGTTTCTTTCCTTTGATTTACTCTTCACTGCTAAACTTCTCCTGTGCTTTCTGCTTTCATCGCCCACCTGTCCTTAAAAGCTTCCTCTCTGCGTTTATGCCCATGTCACTCTAGTAGAAATTTTCTTGCGTTCAAATACTGATGCCCCTCAACTGCCCAAATAGTAACTGTTTCTGAGAACTTTTCTTGCTGGGAATCAAGAGGGAAAAAAAAAATGTGGTTCTTAAACCATGATGTCACCTTTATTCTACTATCAAAACACTTCCTTCCACTTGCTGCTTCATAAAGACAGAATCCATGAACAGAATTTTCACTGTTTCATTCCTGCAGTTGCCACCAGTGCTTCTAGGTTAACAGATTATCACAACAAAGCTATTTAAATATCTCCTAAAGTCTACTACAAAGGATCTTCTCTTTGCATGAGTCTTTACATTCTTTTATTTGAGATGAAAAAAAAAAAATCTCTGCAACAAAATGTAAAGAAAATGATATCCAATTTTCAGTAAACAATATTTAGAGTCTATGGAGAATTTAGCAGTCAGCTTAATTTTAATTTGATGGCTTATAAATATAATTCATGTTTGTTCCTTTGCTCTTCTGATCCAACACAGACATCCTCTTATGTTCAACAAATGCATGCTGATCTTCAAAACCCAATATTTGCAATGCACATTTCACACAATCTACATCTGTAAATTTGTATTAAAGTATAGATATAATTCTTCCATAGTGACATAACTAAATCCCCATCATATGTATAACTGAATCCTAACTACTTAATTGGTATCATCTTCTAATGCACATGGCATGCGATTAAAGCATTTGAATAACTATTTTAACTGAGAAGTAAAACATAATCGAGTCAATCCTGATTTAGATGCAATTTGCTATACATGGAATTTAGAATTAAACACTAAAAACCACACCACTTAAAACATGTATATTGCAACGCACATACTGGTGTTTCACAAGGTGGTTGTTGTCAGTTACAGAGAAGAGTTAGACTAGGAATCCAGGGAGAAAGCTTGGAGGAAGAAGTGTGCAGCAGTGAAGAGGTCCTGGCCTGGGAATTAGGGCCACCAGCTCTGATAGACCCTGGTTCTATTGCTACATAACTTGATCTTAAGCACAGCAAGGTACTGAAACTTCTGTCTCCTCCTAAAATGGCACTACCGTCAAAGAGTCCTTGGAGAACTGAATGCAGTGGTGTGTACAAAGAACTCAACTCAATGCCTGACATATAGCAGGTGTTAAGTAGATTTTAGTCTCCCTTTGTTTGAACACCATTTGTCATTTTCAATTAAAAAGCAGTAAAAAAATATTATCCCTAAATGAAAAGTAGAACAGTCAAAAATGTCATCTCAATCTTGGAATGTAAGTTGCCATGGCAATGCAAATAACATCCTACTATTCTCTCTACTTAGGCAGTAACAGGAATATATTTCACAGATTGAAAACAGCATTTAGAAAAGTCTCAGGTGTGACTGGCATTGGTGGATTTATAAAGTTACTTGCTGGAGAACAGATCCATCCCCAGGCCTGTAATTCTTCCCAAGTAGCTGGAGGAAAAGATATGGACCTCAAGGGAAGAATTTCTCAACCTTTAAGAAATGTCCCCTTCCTCTCCCTTGAAAGATATTTCCTGGCTTTGAAAATAAATTTGATTTTTCTGATAGAAAGAACAGTGTAGAAAGTGTTCAGTCCCACTATTAAGTTCACTATGCTATCTTCTCTCTCAGTAATTGTTAAAATAAATGTCATTTATGAAAATTATGGGGGACAGCCTCTGAGAGGGAATTGCTTACGGAAAACCCTTACTCCTTCATTTTAATAACTAACAAATTAAAGCAGCAGCTGTGGTGCAGAGTGCTGACGATTCAGATTGACATTAGTGTATGAAATACATGGTTCCTCTGTCTTTCCCCCCCTTTTTTTTGGGTTACTAAAATTATATACTTCCTGCACATTATGTATCTTTCAGGGGATGTAACCTCTGATGCATTTTCAAGTTTTAGTTTCTAAAATATTGCTATTTCTGAAGAGAATTGCTTGACCAAGCCCATCAGTTTCAACTATACTTTTTCATAATAAAAGGTATACTTTTTCAAAATTCCTATTCCCTTGATTACACATGCATTCCAGTTATATTAAAATATAGTTTACTTTAAAAAGTGAATAACAATTATTGAGTTCCATATATAAAGTGGTAAAATACCCTCGTTTTTACTTGTCAATTCTGCAGAGCTATGAGCCTCAGATTTACACTGTTAGTTTAAAAAAAAATGTTCTGAAAGAGAGTACATAAAAATATATATAAAAATAACTTGGGTGTTAAATATAATAAAACAGATTTAAGTCCACCAAGATTACGAAATAGAAAATTCTTTGCCTACTTTAACCACTGCCCTTCATCTTGTTCTTCTTTTCCTAACATGTCTTGATTATTCTTCACCTATTTTCTTTCCATAACATTTTATCAAGTTGCAGAACAAACTACATTGGAATGGAACTGTATATACAAATTCATAAAAATCTGTTTGGGAAATTGCTTTTTTCTATCCAATTATATTTATTTAATCTTTTTTCAGTGTGTTTCAATAAAAGATGCTGCACATTTTTGGTTGGATTAATTTGCAGGTATTTTAAGAATATTTTCTAACAAAGTTTTACTTGTATAGGCATACCTTCGAAATATTGCAGGTTCCATTCCAGACTACCATGATAAAATGAATATCTCAGTAAAGCAAGTTATGTTTCCTAGGGCATATAAAAGTTATGTTCATACTATATTGCAATAGCATTATGCCTAGAACATGTACATAACTTAATTAAAAATACTTTATTGCTAAAAAATGTTAACCCTCCTTTGAGCCTTTAGCGAGTCATAATCTTTTTGCTGGTGGAGGGTCTTGCCTTCATGTTGATGGCTGCTGACTAATCAGGGTGGTGGATGCTGAAGACTGGGGTGCCTGGGGCAATTTTTTAAAATAAGACAATGACTCTTCCTTTTAGGAACAGTTTCTCTGTAGCACGCATGCAATGCTCTTTGATAGCATTTTACCCACAGTAGAACTTCTTTCCAAATTGGAGTCGATCCTCTCAAACCCTGCCACTTGCTTTATCAACTAGGTTTATGTGATATTTTAAATCGTTTGTTGTCATTTCAGCAACCTTCACGGCATCTTCACCAGGAGTAGATTCCATCTCAGGAAACCATTTTCTTTGCTCATCCACATGAAGAAACTCCTCATGTGTTAAAATTTTGCCACGAGATTGCAGCCATTCAGTTACATCTTCGGGCTCCGTGTTTAATTCTAATTCTCCTGATATTTCCACCACATCTTTGATTAGTTCTGCCACTGAAATCTTGAACCCCTCAAAGTTGTCCTTGAGGATTGGAATAAACTTCTTCCAAACTCTGGTTAATGGTGATATTTTAACCTCTTCCCATGAACCACAAACATTCTTAATGACATCTAGGATGGGGAATCCTTTCCAGAGGTTTTCAGTTGACTTTGCCCAGATCTAAATAAGGAATCACTTCTACGACAGCTATAGCCTTGTGAAATGTATTTCTTAAATAATAAGACTTGAAATAAAAATTACTCCTTGATCCATAGGCTGCAGAAGGGATGTTGAGTTAACAGGCAAGAAAAAAAACATTAATCTAGCTGTACATCTCCATCAGAGTCCTTGGGTGACCAGGTGCATTGTCAACGAGCAGTAATATTTTGAAAGGAATTTTTTTTTTTTTTCCTGAGGAGTAGGTCTCAATAGTGCACTTAAAATATTCAGTACCAGTACCATACTCTCTTGATTACTGTAGCTTTGTGGTATAGTTTGAGGTCAGGGAGCCTGATTCCTCCAACTCCGTTTTTCTTTCTCAAGATTCCTTTGGCTATTTGGGGTCTTTAGTGTTTCCATATGAATTGTAAAATTTTTTGTTCTAATTCTGTGAAGAATTTCATTGGCAGTTTGAGAGGGATTGCATTGAATCTGTTGATTGCTTTGGGTAGTATAGTCATTTTCACAATACTGATTCTTCCAATCTAAGAACATTGTATATTTCTCTATCTGTTTATGTCATTGATTTCTTTCATCAGTGTTACATAGTTTTCAGAGTACAAGTCTTTCACCTCCTTAGGCAGGTTTATGCCTAAGTATTTTATTCTTTTTGTTGCAATGATAAATGGGAGTGTTTCCTTAATTTCTCTTTCTGATTTTTCATTGCTGCTGTATAGGAATGCCAGAGATTTCTGTGCATTAATTTTGTATCCTGCAACTGTACCAAATTCACTGATTAGTTCTAGTGGTTTTCTGGTGGCATTTTTAGGATTTTCTACGTACAGTATCATGTCATCGGCAAACAGTGACAATTTTACTTCTTCCTTTCCAATTTGTATTCCTTTTATTTCTTTTTCTTCTCTGATTGCTGTGGCTAGGACTTCCAAAACTATGTTGAATAACAGTGTTGAGAGTGGACATCCTTGTCTTGTTCCTGATCTTAGAGGAAATGCTTTCAGTCTTTCACCATTGAGTACGATGCTTCCTGTGGGTTTGTCATATCTGGCCTTTATTATGTTGAGGTAGGTTCCCTCTATGCCCATTTTCCAGGGAGTTTTTACCATAAATGGGTGTTGAGTTTTGTCAAAAGCTTTTTCTGTATCTATTGAGATGATCATATGGTTTTTATTCCTTAATTTGATAATGTGGTGTATCACATTGATTGATTTGCCGATATTGAAGAACCCTTGCATCCCTGGGATAAATCCCACTTGATCATGGTGTATGATCCTTTTAATGTGCTGTTGGATTCTGTTTGCTAGTATTTTGTTCAGGATTTTTGCATCTATGTTCATCAGTGATATTGGTCTATAATTTTCTTTTATTGTAATATCTTTTTCTGGCTTTGGTATCAGGGTGATGGTGGCTTCATAGAATGAATTTGGGAGTGTTTTTCCCACTGCAATTTTTTAGAAGACTTTGAGAAGGATTGGTGTTAACTCTTCTCTAAATGTGTGATAGAATTCGCCTGTGAAGCCATCTGGTCCTGGACGTTTGTTTGTTGGGAGATTTTAAATTATGGTTTCCATTTCATTACTTGTGATAGGTCTGTTTATATTTTCTAATTCTTCCTGGTTCCATCTTGGAAAATTGTACCTTTCCAAGAATTTGTCCATTTCTTCATGGTTGTCCATTTTATTGGCATATAGTTGTTTGTAGTAGTCTCCTATAATCCTTTGTATTTCTGCAGTGTCAGTTGTGAATTCTCCTTTTTCATTTCTAATTTTGTTGATTTGCGCCCTTCTCCCTTTTTTTCTTGATGAGTCTGGCTAAGGGTTTATCAATTTTGTTTATCTTCTCAAAGAACTAGCTTTTAGTTTTACTGATTTTTGCTACTGTTTTCATTTCATTTATTTCTGCTCTGATCTTTATGAGTTCTTCCCTTCTACTGACTTCTGGTTTTCTTTGCTCTTCTTTCTCCAGTTGTTTTAAGTGTAGGGTTAGATTGTTTGAGATTTTTCTTGGTTCTTGAGGTGAGACTGACTTGCTATAAACTTCCTTCTTAGAACTGCTTTTGCTGAGTCCCATAGGCTTTGGGTCATCGTGTTTTCATTGTCATTTGTTTTTATGTATTTTTTAATTTCTTCTTTGATTTCTTCAGTGATCTCTTGGTTATTTAGTAGTGCACTGTTTAGCCTCCATGTATTTGTGTTTTTTCACAGTTTTTGTTCTGTAACTGATTTCCAATCTCATAGTGTTGTGGTCAGAAACATAGATCAATGGTACAGGATAGAATGCCCAGAGACAAACCCACACACACATGGGCACCTAATTTATGACAAAGGAGGCAAGAACATACAATGGAGAAAAGACAGCCTCTTCAATAAGTGGTGCTGGGAAAACTGGACAGCTACATGTAAAAGAATGAAATTAGAATGCTCCCTAACTCCACACACAAAAATAAACTCCAAATGGATTAAGGACTTACATGTAAGACCAGACACTATAAAACTCTTAGAGGAAAACATAGGAAAAACACTCTTTGACATAAACCACAGCAGGAACTTCTTTGACCCACCTCCTAGAATAACGGAAATAAAAATAAACTAATGGGACTTAATTAAACTTAAAAGCTTTTGCACAGCAAAGGAAACCATAAATAAGGCAAAAAGACAACACTCAGAATGGGAGAAAATATTTGCAAATGAAACAACAGACAAAGGATTAATCTCCAAAATATACAAATAGCTCAGGGAGCTCAATATCAGAAAAACAAACAATCCAGCTAAAAAATGGGCAGAAGACCTAAATAGACATTTGATCAAGGAAGACATACAGATGGCCAAAAGGCACATGAAAAGATGCTCAACATCACTAATTATTAGAGAAATGCAAATCAAAACTACAATGAGGTATCACCTCACACCAGTCAGAATGGCCATTATCAAGAAATCTAGAAACTATAAATGCTGGAAAGGGTGTGGGGAAAAGGGAACCTTCCTGCACTGTTGATGGGAATGTAAATTGATACGACCTCTATGGAGAACAGTATGGATGTTCCTTAAAACACTAAAAATAGAACTACTGTATGAACCAGCAGTCCCACTACTGGGGATGTACCACAGTGTTCATTGCAGCACTATTTACAATAGCCAGGACATGGAAGCAACCTAAATGTCCATCGACAGATGAATGGATAAAGACAATTTGGCATATATATATAATGGAATATTACTCAGCCATAAAAGGAAATGAAACTGAGTTATTTGTAGTGAGGTGGATGGACCTAGAGTCTGTCATACAGAGTGAAGTAAATCAGAAAGAGAAAAACAAATACCATATGGTAACACATATATATGGAATCTAAAGAAAAAAAATGGTACTGATGAACCTAGTTGCAGGGCAGGAATAAAGAGGTAGACATAGAGAACGGACTTGAGGACATGGGCTGGGAGAGCGAAGCTAGGGTGAAGTGAGAGCTGCACTGACATATATACACTATCAAATGTAAAATAGTTGGCTGGTGCAAAACAGCTGCATAGCAGAGAGAGATCGGCTCGGTGCTGTGCGATGACCTAGAGGGGTGTGATAGGGAGGGGGGGAGGGAGGCTCAAGAGGGAGGGGATATGGGGACATGTGTATGCATACGGCTGATTCGCTTTGTTGTGCAACAGAAACTAACACAGTATTGTGAAGCAATTACACTCCAATAAAGATCTATTAAAAAATATTCAGTAAACCATGTTGTAAAGAGATGTGCTGTCATTCAGGCTTTGTTGTTCCATGTATAGAGCACAGGAAGAGTAGACTAAGCATAATTTTTAACGGCCCTAGGATTTTCAGATGGTAAATGAGCATTTGCTCAACTTAAAATCACTGGCTGCATTAACCCCTAACAAGAGAGTCAGCCTGTCCTCTGAAGCTTTGAAGCCAGGCATTGACTTCTCCTCTCTAGCTATGAAAGTTCTAGATGTTATCTTCTTCCAGTATAAGATTGTTTTGTCTACATTGAAAATCTGTTGTTTAGTGTAGCCACCTCCATGAATTAGCTAGATCTTCTGGATAACTTGCTGCAGCTTCTATATCTGCACTTGCTTTTTCACCTTGCACTTTCATATTATGGAGATGGCTTCTTACCTTGAACCTCATGAACCAACCTTTGCTGCCTTCAAAATTTTTTTTGAAGTTTCTTAATCTCTGCCAGCCTTCATAGAATTAAAGAAACCTAGGGGAAGGGGAAGCTGGGATGAAGTGAGAGAGTAGCATTGACATATATACACTACCAAATGTAAAATGGATGGCTAGTGGGAAGCAGCTGCATAGCACAGGGAGATAAACTTGATGCTTTGTCACGATCTAGAGGGATGGGATAGGGAGGGTGGGAGGGTGACTCAGGAGGGTATATGGTGATATATGTATACATATCGCTGATTCACTTCGCTGTACAGCAGAAACTAAGACAACATTGTAAAGCAATTATACGCCAATAAAGATGTTAAAAAAGACTGGAAGGCACACAGGAAGGTAACAATAAATCAGTTCATCCCATTGGAGAATACATAGTAATTGGAGAATTTGCTAAAACTATGTAATTGGAGCAAGATGTGGAAATTTTCTAATTGTTAATAATAAATGGTAATATTTTTTATTTGACCACACACACAAAAAAAAGAAAGTTAGGCCCTTGCTCTGGATTAGGCTTTGTCTCAAAGGGATGTTGTGGCTGCTTTGATGTTCTATCCAGACCACTAAAACTTTCTCCATATCAGCAATAAGGCTGTTTTGCTTTCTTATCATTTGTGTTTTCCCTGGAGGATCACTTTTAATTTCCTTTAAGAACATTTCCTTTGCATTCACAACTTGGCCATGTGGTGCAAAAGGCCCAGCTTTTGGCCTATTTCAGCTTTCAACATACCTTCCTCATTAAGCTTATTTATTTCTAGCTTCTGATTTAAAGTGGGAGACATGTGACTCTTTCTTGTAAGGTTATTAACTGACCTAATTTCAATACTGTTGTGCCTCTGGAAATAGGCCTGAGAAGGCGGAGAGAGATGGGGGAATGCCTGGTCGATGGAGCAGTCAGAATACACACAACACTTATTTTTATTTTTTTAATGAAGTGTAGTTGTTGTACAATATTATATTAGTTTCAGATATATAAAATAGTGATTTAATATTTTTATAGATTATACTCCATTTAGAGCTGTTACAGAAGAATGGCCATATTTCCCTATACTATATCCTTGTTGCTTACCTAGTTTATATGTAGTAGTTTATATCTCTTAATCCCTTACTCATATCTTGCCCCTCCTCCTTCCCTCTCCCGACTGGTAACCACTAGTTTGTTCTCTATATCTGTGTGTCTTTTTCTATTTTGTTATATATATTCATTTGTTTTATTTTTTTAATTCCACATATAAATGATAACTTAGAATATTTTTCCTTCTCTAACTTATTTTACTAAGCATAATACTAATTATGTTTATCCATGTTGTTGCAAATGACAGAATTTCATTCTTTTTTATGGCTAACACACCATTTTATATATATCTCAAAACATCTTTATCCATTCATCTTTTTTTTTTTGAGGTATGCGGGCCTCTCACGATTGTGGCCTCTCCCGTTGCGGAGCACTGGCTCCGGACACGCAGGCTCAGCGGCCGTGGCTCACGGGCCCAGCTGCTCCACGGCATGTGGGATCCTCCCGGACCGGGGCACGAACCCGTGTCCCCTGCATCGGCAGGCGGACTCTCAACCACTGCGCCACCAGGGAAGCCCTATACATTCATCTCTTTATGGACACTTAGGTTGCTTCCAAATCTTGGCTATTGTAAATAATGCTGCTATGAACCTTAGGGTGCATGTACCTTCTTGAATTAGTGTTTTTAGTTTCTTCGGATATATACCAGGAGTGGAATTGCTGGATCATATGGTAGTTGTATTTTTGATTTTTTGAGAACACTCCATACTGTTTTTCACAGTGGCTGCACCAATTCACATTCCCACCAATGGTGCACAAGGGTTCTCTTTTCTCCACACCCTCTTCAGCATTTGTTATTTGTAGAAATTTTGATGATAGCCATTCTGACTGGTGTGAGGTGGTAACTCATTGTAGTTTTGATTTGCATTTCTCTGTTGATTAGCAATGCTGAGCACCTTTTCATGTGCCTGATGGTCATCTGTATGTCTTCTTTGGGAAAATGTCTATTCAGGGCTTCTGCCCATTTTTTAATCATATTGTTTAATTAGTTTGACTTTGAGTCATATCATTTGCAAATATTTTCTCCCATTCAGGAGGTTGTCTTTCCATTTTGTTGATGGTTTCCTTCACTGTGCAAAAGCTTTTAAGTTTAATTAGATTCCATTTGTTTATTTTTCTTTTGGTTTCTGTTGCTTTAGGAGACAGACTCAAAAAAATATTGCTACAATTTATGTTAAAGAGTGTTCTGCCTATGTTCTTTTCTAGGAGTTTTATGGTTTCAGGTCTTACACGTAGGTCTTTAATCCACTTTGAGTTTATTTTTTGTATATGGTGTGCTAAAATGTTCTAATCTCATTCTTTTACATGTAGCTGTCCAGTTTTCCCAGAACCACTTAGTGAAGAGACTGTCTTTTCTCCATTGTATATTTTTGCCTCCTTTGTTGTAGATTAATTGAACGTAAGTGTGTGGATTTATTTCTGGACTCTCTATTCTATTCAATTGATCTATGTGTCTGTTTTTGTACCAGTGCTTTGCTCTTTTGATTACTATAGCTTTGTTGTATAGTCTGAAGTCAGGGGGTGTGATACCTCCAAGCTTTGTTCTCTTTTCTCAAAATTGTTTTGGCAATTTGGTGTCTTTTATAGTTCCATGTAAATTTTAGCATTGTTTGTTTTAGTTCTGTGAAAAACGTCATGGGTATTTTGATAGGGATTGCATTAAATCTGTAGATGGCTTTGGGCGGTATGGCCATTTTAACAATGTAATTTTTCCAATTCAAGAACATTGGATATCTTTCCATGTCGTTGTATCATTTTCAAATGCCTCCATCAGTGTCTTGTAATTTTCAGAGTATAAGCTTCTTGGTTAAGATTATTTCTAGGTATTTTACCTTTTTGATATGATTTTAAATAATATTTTTTCACTTTCTTTTTCTGATAGCTCATTATTAGTGTATAGAAAAACAACAGATTTCTGAACATTAATCTTGTATCCTACAATTTTACAGAATTCATTTATAACACACATGATATTTATTCATTCAGTTTGCCATCTTACATGAGCACGGTTCATGGCACCCCAAAACAATTACAATTGTAACACTGAAGACCATCATAACAAATGTAATAATAATGAAAAAGCTTGAAATATTGCAAGAATAATCAAAATGTGACACAGAGACTGAAATGAGTAAATGCTGTTGGAAAAATGGCACTGACAAACCTGCTTAACACAGGGTTGCCGCAAACCTTCAGTTTGTAAAAGATGCAATATCTGGGAAGTACAATAAAACGAGGTATGCCTGTATAGAAGTGTAATCTTGGTAAATACTCACATTATGTTGTTTAGGTCTTTTTTAGCTTTATTGTTTTCTCCCTTCATCTATCATTTACTAAGAGAGTATGTTAAAATTTTTCCCTTATCATGATGATTTATCAACTATTCCATGTAATTCTGTCAAGTTATAAAGAATATTTAACATATGTAAATTTATAGTTATCATGTTCTCCTAGGAAATTGAAACTTTTATCAACTGTAGCCAGGCTTTATCTCTAGCAATAAATTTGACTTAAAGTATAGTTTATCTGATATTACTACTGCCACACCTGTTTTTGTTTTTGTTTTAGCCAGGAGCAGAGAAAGGTTAAAGGGGTGATGTTTAGCTTTACATCCACCTTGCTACCTTTTGTCTTTTCTGTGTCAAGTTTTAGGTGCATCTCTTAAAAATAGTACACCATTATGTTTATGTATGTTTTAATATAGTCTGACATTTTTTCTCTTTTAATTAGTGAGTATATTTCATTTATATCTATTTTGATATTTATTCCCACCACTTTTCTGGACTTATTTTGGATTACTCCTCATTCTATTCTTTTCCCTTCACTCTTTGGTAATTACATTCTTTGCTCTTATTTTCTTTATTAGTTATACAGCTTTTGCCCTTCCTACTTAATAAAGTATGAAGTATGAGAACACATTTACTTTCCTCCTAAACAATAAATGGCCTAAGAATGCTTTAAACTGACCACATCTCACATCTTCATGCTAGTCCTATCTAATTCCTTCCATTTAGGATTATTTTTTAATGTCAGAGGCATACCAGCGAGTTTCCTTTCATAATGGTCTATTGGTAGCAAACTCTTTTATTTCTCTTTGTCTTTATTTCACCCCATTCTTGAAATGTAGTTCATATTTGCTGAGTTTATTTTTTTCCTCCAGATATACTGAGGATATTTTTCTACTGCCTGAAGCTTCCTTTCTTGCTGTCAGAAAGTCTGTGGTCCTTTCTAAGGGGTCTATCTCTTCTCTGTGGATGCTCTTTAAGCTCTTTCTGTCTTCGGTATTATGCGGCTTCACTGTGATATGGGGTGTGTGTGTGTGTGTGTGTGTGTGTGTGTGTGGTGTTTATTCCATTTGAGATTATCTGGGCTTCCTGATCTGGGATTAGTGTTTTTCAACAACTCGTGAGGTTGCCAAATTTATCTCTTCAAATATTGCCACATACCATTTCTCTCTATTTCCTTTCAGAACTCAAGATGGATATATATTAGACATTAGATATATATTAGCTATATATAGATATATATTAGATAGTATTCACACTTTTGATTAAAATCTCTTTTATAATTTACATTTATAATGCTGCATTTTGGGTATTTGGTTTGATACTCCACTAATTTCTTGAGCTACATTTAATCTGTTTCTAACTTGTCCATTGAGTTTTTAGTCTTAATTATATTTTAAAATTTATAGAGTTTAACTCTTTTCTAATTCTGTTGATTTTTAAAATAATCTCTCCTTTCTTACACGTAATTTCCAGTTTCTCTTTTACTTTTTTTAACATAGGTATTTAATATTCTGTGCCTGGTCATTTCAACTTCTAAGTTTTCTGGGCCTTATTCTGTGGTCCTTGTTGCTTCTTGCACACATTCTTGTGAGAGTTTGTGAGTTTGTGTTTGTGTGTGATTTTAATCTCAAAGCTCACATTTTTGGGGAACTTTTGAGAGTTCTTGGAGGCTTCAGTTGAAGGTGTATTCTTTAAGAGTGGATATGTATTTGCACTTGGGAGCATTACGAATGTAATATCACTTTACATTTGATTCTCATTTTGAGGGGGTATTTGGACCCCTACATTACATGAGGTCTGGGAGATGGTTACACGTTATCAGGGCAGACTTATTTCCCTGCACTCAACGCCAAATTCTAATCAAGCAAGTTCATTTCCATGTCATATTTATACTCAGGATAGAGCATTTTGGGAAAGAGAAGTAATTGTTGAGTAGCCTTTCCCGTCACGAAGGGAAGGAGAAAACAAAAGAGTAGATAAGTAGAAATAAAAGTACAATGGACTGTTTAGTTAAACAAGAGAGAGCATTTTAGGGGAACATAAAGAGAGAACAGGGAACAAACTATAAAAATAGTAGAAAAGTCAACAAATCACAAGGATCAGCAGTACTGGTTAAGTATTGAATTACAAAAGGAAAGGAAGGAAAGTGACAAGTACAACGTCTAGTATGGACCAGGCACTATGTATGCACCTCACCATTTTAGGTCATTTAATCTTCCCAGTGATAGCGTCAGGTAGTACTGCTATCTTAATGGAAGCCCTCTGCTTGACTTTTTATATCTAAAGCAGCACTGTCCAATGCAATAGCAACCAGCCACATGATATTTAAATTTAAAGTAAATCAAATTAAGTATTTGTTTTCCTATTTGTAGTAGGCACATTGCACGTGCTTGACAGCTACGGCTAGCAGCTATCTTCTTGTGTAGTACAGACAGAACATTTCCATCATTACAGAAGTTCTGTGAGATCACACTCATCTAAGTGCCTTCAAAGAGATTCTTAGTGAATTGAATGATTGATGATTCTGACAAAGCATTGTCTCTGGGCACTCCTTAATTTCTAAGTTCTACTGATGAAAGAATGTACATTTTCTAGCATGCTTGCAGAAATGATGTATACCCTTCTAAAAGTGAATTAATGTCTGAGAACATTCAAAAAGGCACAAATAAAATAACAGATTTAATTATTTGCTAAATCAGGCAAGTATGAACCAGCATGTATAAAGGTATATAAGCCTAAGTCAACTGAAGCTTAATAATAAAAAAATAAATGTCCACACCTGCTAATATTTGATGTTTCTTCATTGGATTCTAAGAAAAAAAAATTTCACAACATGTAATATCTTTACAGAGCTTAAAAATGAGGCTCTAACCATTATTTGATTTTTAGTCATGAAGAATTAAACTAAAAACTGTAACAGTCTTAATTTTAATTATTTTAAATTATGTTATTAATTATAAACCAGTATTTATTATTTTATTGGCACATATGCTGTCTTTTCAACATCATTTTCCTCTGGTACTCTATTTTATTAAAACATGCAACATATAATTCCTTTTCTCTTTACAATAGTACCTTAAATACAAATTAATAGGCATTGAGCCATATAAAACACCTCTCTCCCATCTCCTTTCAATAGTCTTAAACACAGGATTCTGATAACAATAAAAATATATATAAACATAATTCTAGGCTATATTCTATGATAAAATATATTTGACTTCCTTTTCCCTACATTTAAGCAAGAAACAACAAAGTGTCATCTGCTATTGAGACTTTAGATAATTATTCTGACATGATTTACTTTTATTTTTTATTTTTTTTTTTGCGGTACGCGGGCCTCTCACTGTTGTGGCCTCTCCTGCTGCGGAGCACAGGCTCCGGATGCACAGGCCCAGCGGCCATGGCTCACGGGCCCAGCCGCTCCGCGGCATGTGGGATCCTCCCGAACCGGGGCACGAACCTGCACCCCGAACCTGCACCCCGTGCATCGGCAGGCTGACTCTCAACCACTGCGCCACCAGGGAAGCCCCATGATTTACTTTTAAAACTGATTTTTCAAAGACAAAGTTTTCTGACTCTGCAGAACATCAAGAATCTTTGCAAAAAGAAGTTGAAAACTTTTTAAATGATAATACCGTTGTAGATGTTCCATCAAGGAAGAGATGTTGGGTAAGATGTCTTCAACTTCTCCAAACTCCAGTCTTTAGAAAATTATTTTGACATGATTTACTTTTATTTTTTATTTTTTTTTTTGCGGTACGCGGGCCTCTCACTGTTGTGGCCTCTCCTGCTGCGGAGCACAGGCTCCGGATGCACAGGCCCAGCGGCCATGGCTCACGGGCCCAGCCGCTCCGCGGCATGTGGGATCCTCCCGAACCGGGGCACGAACCCGCGCCCCATGCATCGGCAGGCTGACTCTCAACCACTGCGCCACCAGGGAAGCCCCATGATTTACTTTTAAAACTGATTTTTCAAAGACAAAGTTTTCTGACTCTGCAGAACATCAAGAATCTTTGCAAAAAGAAGTTGAAAACTTTTTAAATGATAATACCGTTGTAGATGTTCCATCAAGGAAGAGATGTTGGGTAAGATGTCTTCAACTTCTCCAAACTCCAGGGAACAAGGCCAGATTTCACATCAGCAAACAGATAATAACTGAGAAGCTCAAGGTGGCTCTGAAATCAGTGATCTTCCTCTTAAGTTCTATAGACGAGCCCAGTGCCATGAACTGAAATATTCATGGGAAGAATACCACCTCGGCTATAACTGGTGCTCACAGAACACACTCACTAAACACTCCCATCTTTTCACTGGAAATCTTAAAGAATCTGTAATACCATCACCATATCACTTGTGAATTAGAGAGAGAACAAAGTTTATACTTTGCTTTTGAAAGAAAGCCAAAAAAAAAAAAAAAAAAAAAAAAAACAACCCCCCTTCCCAGCCCCTTGAATCCAGGGCACACATTCAACGGCAAATTCTCTAATGTAATATTTTTTTTTAAAAAAAAAAAAAAAAAAAAAAAAAAAAAAAAAATACAAGCCACCTATACATTCTGGCTAATCTTTTACCCAGAACTTATAAAGGATAAATCCTAATTTTTTTTGTTTTTAGTTACAGACAATCCATGAATTTTTGATCATGGAAGGATTTCAAATGGACTGTTAAGAATCGTCCAAAAGTCAACACAGGGACGGGCTGTAATATTTGAGGCACCAGTTTCTGAAGAAAATGTCCCTGGGTATCTACCTACCTACCAGTTTCCTGAAAATCTCTAGATGCTATGTTTAAATATTTTGAGTTGTGTCACTGAAATAACTTGAATTACCTACAGTGACTTGTTTTCACTTTATTTTTTATTAAGGTATAACATAAATTTGGCGAGATGTACTAATCTTATGTATACAGCACAATGAAGTGTTACCTTTGTACACACCAACATGTGTAGCCAGATCAAAATACACATCTTCAGCAACGCACGCTTGCCCTTTCCTCTGCCCAGTCAATTCCTCTTCCTAAGAGGTGACTATTAGTTGCCCTTCTCTCACATTCCATTAATTTTGCCTGTTCTCTAACTTCATACAAATAGAATAACAATGAATACACTTTTTGTGTCTGTTTTCTTTCACTCAACACAAGATCTTGAGAGTCATCCATGGTGTTCATGTGTATGCCCTTCATTCCTAGTTTTAATTGCTGTATTCACAATATAGTTTCTCAGTTTCAGGATTTTTTACAGGAGTATTTTTAAGAGGATTTCTTTGTAATGGAGAGAAAGTATTTGAAATTGAAAAGCAAAAGTAATTTTGAACATACATTAGATACATTCAATTCTTGAGAGGAAACCATTGACCAAAATTTCCCTTGATTTGCCCAGGGTCTGTACTCTGTAACTTTGAGCATAATATTAACAGGATCTTATTTGATTTATAAAAAAGATAAATTATTCTCTTTCCTCTGGTGAGAATAATAAGATGAATCAGTTAAAGAAATCTAGGTGCTTTGCTCCAATTACAGGGAATGCAGTGTTAATATAAAGTCATTGTTCTGATAATTCTAATACTAATTTAGAATTTCTCTTTCACGTACAAAAAATGACTTCTTGCCTCACATTCAAGTGGTAAAGAAAACACTCATTTACTACCTGATTCACCCCATTAAGCCTCATTTTAAGGTGTTTCCTCTGACTCTAGACTTTCATGTCTGTTGAATTCTTGCTAAAACTCCAGTTGGAATTTCTGGAAGAAGTGGTCTTCATAGTTATGCAACATTGGGAAGTAAATCTACTTTGAATCTTTTAAAATAATGTTTTCTTCATGTAAAACATGTATCCTAAGAGTCTCCTGAGTTCAGGGGTGTCTCTAAACTGTGCATTTTAATTAGATCCGCCAAGTGTTAGATAGCTCTTGACTTTGCAGTCACACTCTCCTTGATGTAATACTTGGCATACAGCTCAAGTGCAGTGCCCACTTGAGACTATTATATTGTTAGTAACAGGTGGAAGGCATCTCTAATTGAAGCTTAAGTCAGTCTTTCTCCCAATGTAATGGTCTTTTGCATCTTTTCGTTTCAATTCCATGTGGATTGGGGGAGAACATTAAATTCAGCCTTTAATCCCCATTGCAAAGTCACGAATGTATTTTACCAAAATATTTCTATACAAGTATATTCTTATACTTACACAAATATAAGAGATTATCTTGGAAGAGTTGTTTGAAATCACTTGTAAACCAAGCATTGGATTTCTCATTTCTGCAGCTGAAACAGTAGCTTCTTAAGACATGCAGCATGGCAGGCATGGTTTTATTTATTTACTTCCAGTATGACCTTACTTTTCATATTAATGCTTAAAGTGCACTCTGATGGAGACAAAATCATCTTTGAGAAGCAGCTCTTGAGCCAAACGAAGATCACAGTGGGACGATCTGTTTAAAGAACGGCCATTATGGAACCACAAGAGCACTACTCATAACATCGTCACTCACTCCTAAAACTGTATTCCTGGGGGTCCCACAAATTTCTAACTCTAAGCAGCCACATCCAGAGACACGGCTGACTTTAACACCAAGAACCGAAATACGTGAAAAGTAACCACATCAAGGACCTTTGTTTTTGGGTCACAATCAGTTTTCTGCAGCACTGGCTCTCTAGGGGCCGTCTTCAGATGCATACTGTCAGCATCATCTTGAGAACTTGAGAGGTACCACCCAGACCTACTCAATCACTCTAGGGTTGGGGAAAAGCTCTCCAGGGGACTCAGAAGCACACCAAAGTTTGCAAACCACCGTTTGATAGAAATATGCAATGGAATATTACTTAGCCATAAAAAAGAAAGAATGCCATTTGCAACAACATGGATGGACCTAGAGATTATCATACTAAGTGAAGTCAGACAGAGAAAGACACATATCATGTGACATCACTTATATGTGAAATCTTAAAAAAATGATACAAACGAACTTATTTACAAAACAGAAACAGACTCACAGACATAGAAAACAAACTTATGGTTACCAAAGGGGAGGAGGGGAGGGATAGATTAGAAGGTTGAGATTAACATATACACACTACTATATGTAAAATAGGTAACCAAGAACCTACTCTAACAAGAACTATACTTAATATTTTGTAATAAGCTATAAGGGAAAAGATCTGAAAAGGTATATAATATATATATATATATATGTGTATATATATATATATATATATATATGCATGTATAACTGAATCACTGTGCAGTACACCTGAAACTAACACAGTATTGTAAATCAACTATACTTCAATAAAAAAGAAAGTAGAAAAAATATCTTAAAAAATCAAGTTGTGTATAGTTCGCAAAACAAAATTCTCTATTGTCTATTACTTTGAATTGAATTAAAACTTTTCTATGAAACCTAAAGAAAAAGAAATATTGAACTAAAAGGATATGAGAAGCTCTAAAAGAAAAATTAGAGGTCAGTAATTAAACTTTCAATTAAATTAAGCAAAAGAATCACCAGACTAAATCAATGTAATTAAAACTTTCCTGTTTTCCCATCTCTGGTGAGAAAATCGAAGAGTGTTTATCTCCCAGAGATCTATGACTATAATAAAATAACAGTCCATGCAAAGGTGAGTGAGTCATTCATAGAGTAGAAATCCAAAGTTTGTACTAATGCCCACTAGCCCGTGTATTAGAACAATACAAATGTAGAAATGACTTATTTGCACCTCTATTTTCCTTTGAAGCATTCCTGTCTGATCTGTTCCCTGTCCGGTCTTCATTCGTAGCTGCATGTCTGTCATTGCCTCTTAGTGCCTTGTGTTTCAAATCACTCACTTTAATGATAGAACACAACTCTTTTGGAAATTTCAATGACTCCAATGACTAATAAAGTTATGCATTCCGAAGGAGGCTTTGAAAAGCTTATTTTTTCACCTTTGGATAACGGCCCAGACAACTGGTTACCTGCATTATCCATGAAGGCAAGAAGGTAATCTGTGAAGATACACACACACACACACACACACACACACACACACTCTTTCTTCAAGATTCAGCAAGTTGGCAAGCTGGTAATTAGTAAACCTAAAAATATGGTTTCTAAAAGACATAAGATCAAACATTCTTAGACTCAAAAGCAGCTACTGTCAAGCAAAATTTGGCACGGCACATTTGAACCCCCAAAATTAAATTTAGCTTTTCTTACTGCAGGGCAGAAGCAACATGAAAAAAAGTGTTCAATATCAAATTTCAGTTCCATTTTCCTAATTGAAAAATGTGAGGACATTGAAGTTCAAGAGATAAGACATGAGGCTCCCAACTTTCTTTATGCTGGTGAGCACGCACGTTTGACAGCTTTGGAGCACATGGCTGCATTCAGAATTCTGGCCTTGGGGCATTCCATGTCAGAATGTCAGTTGCTATGGACGGACAGAGTGATTGGTGGTTTAAAGTCACAGCACCAACACAAACTCAGGGTTCACCCGTAGAAGCCCTCCTTCCTTGTCTTTCTCTTATCTTGTTAAAATTCTTTACCCCCATCTTTTGAAGACTCTTTTAGGATTCTTCGTCACCAACCCCTTAAATAATGTGATTCTCCAGAGATCCTCCTAATTCTAGTTTCGTTTTATTCACTTTCTTGGGAACAATCTGCAAACTCTTAAGTGCCTGTCCTAGGGGAGATGCTTGGATTCTCTGCTTATACATGCGCTAGGCTTACGAGGGGGCTCTGCCCTTACCAGTGGCAGGCCGGAGCAGGAAAGAATGGGTTCAGTTTAGGAGTTACACGTAAAACCCAACTGTAGGGCAAATAGGCACATAGTTTTCTCCAATCCACTTTATAGGCAATGGATTAACGTGTCAATTGCCATCTATCTGGCACCCTCCTTTCTTTCTCAGTTGGCTTCACATTCTGGGAGAGTGGAAAGAATGGGAGGGATGACAGCATGATTAGCAACCCCCTAAACTCCAAAAAGTGAAACAAACTGAAACAGAACATTGAAGGGAACGTCTCAGTCCCACCTCTGAGCTCCAGGCCCTTTCCATCCATCTAGCACCTTCTCGTTTCCTGTTAATTGCAGCATCCTCTTTTTTTTTTGATAACTACTGCTGTTCCACTCCAGCCATGGGCTCCAGTGGGGACCACTAACCCTAGGACCCTGGTTCTCTGGCCACTGGGGTAGACACATAACCCACGATGTGACAACTGACGTTCTTTCTTAAGAAAGCTTTAGCAGGGAGGGGCTTATTCTCTGGTGGCAAAGCTCTGAAGATATAAACAGATGGGCACCATTTCCCCACTGCAAAGAGAAAATGAAACCAGTATGCAGAGAGGAGGAGAGATGGGAGACAGCATCCTGTCTGATTCCAACTGCTCCTATTCCCAGGTACAATGTTTCCCTTCCCAATTTTATAGAATAAACCTGCCCACTTTAGTCCAAAACAGTGTGATCATTCACAATAAAAGAATTCCAGACTAATAAAACATTACTCAACCAACTAAATTTCAGATAGGTTAAGGAGATAAATGTAAAAAAGATACCATAAAATCTAAAAGAAAGCAAAAAAGTATGTCTCATAAATATCAGATGAAAAAATTTTCTCCAAGCTTAAAAATGAAAGATGATACAAAGGAAATGTCAGATAAAATGGAAAAACAAAAATAATAAGCACTTCTGTTTGTCACAATCCTAATCAAAAAACATAATTGGACAGAAGAAACATAGCACGATAGTTACTAAAAATTTCAAAAAGTGATTACTCTGTAAAACGGTTATATAAATTGATAAAGGATGGTAACAATGTTCCCAGTATTAAAATGGGTCAGATATATAAAGAGACAAGTCACAAAGAGAAAGCATAAATGGCTAATAAACATTTAAAAATGTATCACTGATACAAAGAAATGTAAGGTAAATTACAGCTTTCAGTCAAATGCTATATGCTGTGTGTGTGTGTGTGTGTGTGTGTTATAATTTAGAGACACACACTTACGCATGCTTACATGTGAAATGAGCATTTTTATACACAATTTATGGATATGTATACTGCTGTTTTGGAAGCAATTCAGTACTTTTTCCCAGCAGCCTTTATAATCTTCATTCCAATTATCATCTTACAACTTCATTTCTAGGAATCTATTACAAGAAAATAATGCAAAATTACCCAAAGAATTCTTATGCCTAAAGATGATTGTGGAAGTGACAAACTAGAAGTAATCCAAATGTATTATAAAAGGGGCACTTTAAATAAAATTTGACATATCCATTTATTATTATTTCACTGTTGAAATAATGTTAATGAAGAATTTATAGTAAGATTATAAAAATGGTTCTGCTTCAATGTAAAGAAGAAAGGTATGGTATTATACACATGGAATTATTTCAATTACATTAAACATAGATATAGAACAAATAGTGGAAATAATATACCCCAAATTTAATAGTCCTTAACTCTGAGTAGTGAAATCATAGGTAATCTTTATTTGCTTCTTTATGATTTTCTTTATTGCACCCGATAAGTATTTACTATTTTTGTTATAAAATTGTTATATGCAAAGGTTTAACACTTTTCTAGCAGTATTTTTAAAACACTGCTTCTGAATTACAGAATCGACTCTGACGTGATTATTCAGTCTCGGGTAATCTTAGTAGTAAACTTCAGCCTCTTCCGGGATTCTCTCCCCTCAGTCCTACACACATTTCCTGAACTGCTAGCTTCCTGTTGTGCTAGTTTGTGACACAGTGTTTTGAGAGAGAAAGAAAAAAATTACTTATATGCAGATACTGAGTGACATTAGCTTCTTCTAACTAGGCAATGTAATTGCAACAAAAACCACAGCTAACCAAAACCCAATTATAACTCCTGCTCACATAAAATAAAACATCCATTTCACTAATCACATCCTGACTGGACCGTCCTTTCTCCATGGCTTCTCTATATAAGCTTTTCTGATTCAAGTACATAATCGGCAAGTTTGCTCCAGCTTGATTGACCTAGTTTAGCAGAAGTTCTGCAACCTGAATTGGAAATGCTACAGCTGAAAGGAAATTTCAAATATAAGTATGAATTAAAACATCTTTTCCATTTAATTTTGGAAATTAAATACTGGTTAACAGACATGTTTTTATATATTTTTAACTTTTTTTTATTGGAGTACAGTTGATTAACAAGGTTTTGTTAGTTTCAGGTGTACAGCAAAGTGATTCAGTTATACACATACAAGTATCTATTCTTTTTCAAATTCTTTTCTCAATTAGGTTGTTATAGAATATTAAGCAGAGTTCCTTGTGCTACACAGTAGGTCCCTGTTGGTTATCCTTTTTTTTTTGCGGTACGCAGGCCTCTCACTGCTGTGGCCTCTCCCGTTGCGGAGCACAGGCTCCGGACGCGCAGGCTCAGCGGCCATGGCTCACGGGCCCAGCCGCTCCGCGGCATGTGGCATCTTCCCGGACCGGGGCAGAACCCACGTCCCCTGCATCGGCAGGCGGACTCTCAACCACTGCGCCACCAGGGAAGCCCCGTATCCCTTTTTTTTTTTTTTAAGATTTTTTTGATGTGGACCATTTTTTAAAGTCTTTATTGAATTTGTTACAATATTGCTTCTGTTTATGTTTTTTTGGTTTTTTGGCCGCAAGGCATCCCAACCAGGGATTGAATCTGCACCCCTTGCATCGGAAGGCGAAGTTTTAACCACTGGACCGCCAGGGAAGTCCCTGGTTATCCATTTAAAATATAGCAGTGTGTACATTAGAGTCAGAGAAATCACTATCACTTGAATGAGGCCTAGGAGATGTGAAAACGAGCGACAGGTCACACGGAAATGCATTGAAATCCACTTTTGTATTTAAGAAGAAAATGAGGTACGTTGGCTGGGTGGAGGCCAGATCAGACCGCCTCATTCATTTCTCACAGAGCCAGGACCTCAAAGCTCCGCACCATCGCTGCCACTGCATCCCAAATACAGCAAGTCCTCCCTCCTTCTGCCTGTCCCCTTTCCTTCTTGTATCTTTGCAACTGACTCCCAGCTTTCACTCACCATCCCTCCCTGACTTTAATCCTATAAATGATAATTAACACATGATTTAAAATTTAAAAATGCTTTGTTACTGTTAAGCCAATTAAGACCTATTCTATGCGAAACCTTAAAAAGGGGTCATGATTTGTGTTAAGACTAGACTAGCTGTGGATTACGCAGTAGTTTACTAACCGCAAAAAGAAAAACTTTTTACCAGTGTTTATAAAGTGATAGGTTCAAGAAAAATCCAGCTGAGACCTCAACGTCTAACCCACTCTGCAGTGATATTTGCATTTTATAATGATATCTATAATATTTCACACTTGTATTTATTTCAAAATAGCACTTTAGTAATAAATATCAGTTCTGCCCATCTCTTTGGTACGAAAAAATTTCCCCAAGAACTGAAAATGTTAAATTGTTTGGTTCACTCTCTCTTATTATAAAGTCCTCCATGATTTCAGAATAAGTCAGAGGAAAGGTCACAATTATATTGAAAACCAGGACTGCATGAGGCACATAGCATCTGCTGATATTATTATGTGAAAAAGATATATATATTTTTTCTTTTCTTTCATTCCCATTACTTTAATACATGTGTGGATATACATATAAGTTATATAAAAATCAAACACACACATATATATGACGTACATGATAAGTTACTGGTCAAAATAAAAATATTTTAAAATAAGAATATAATTTAAAAATGTTAAGGACTGACTCCTATTGTATAAATAATGGAGTGATAGAAAGAAGAAAGGCTATGGATTTTCACTGAGCTCAGTAACTTCTATAAAGCTTCACTTCTTTTTCTGTCTTTGGTAAGGTTTCTTGTAAATGATACCATTTTAAAAGCTCTGAGCAAAAACTCTCAGACTGGGAGACACCTTTAGTTTGAATGCTAGACCCCCAAGACAACCGGGAAAGACTGACATGGAGCCTGGCAGCCCACAATTAAACCATTTACAGTGACTCTCCAGGACTGCCCTCCCAAGTGTGGACTCCACCTTTGATGTGGACAAACTGAGGTTGCCAAGGTTGTATAAAGTGAAGGAAAAAGAGGGGGGTAATGAGAAGAGTCAGTGTTATCGGTCTGAGGAAGCCCCCGCTCTGGGCTGACTAAAGGTCTCTAGCAATGTTAAACTCAGAACCATCGTGGTGCTTTCCACTATCTGTAATTCAATAGTATTTTTAAAAATTGTTAATAATTTTAAAACGATGATAAATACATTTAAGAATACCCAGCAATATTTTGAACTTTCCCGTGAGGTTTTCTTTTTGCATTCAATGTTCTTTTACAAGGTAGTAAATACAAACTTTAACTCAAAAATGATCAGGTTCTGGGTAAA
The DNA here is from genome assembly GCF_003031525.2 of Neophocaena asiaeorientalis asiaeorientalis. NCBI lineage: Eukaryota > Metazoa > Chordata > Mammalia > Artiodactyla > Phocoenidae > Neophocaena > Neophocaena asiaeorientalis. The sequence continues at coordinate 21,718,051 of NW_020185337.1, read as the reverse complement.
AAGTTCGACGAGCAAGTACCAGAGATCTGCTGTACACCCTAGTGCCTGTAATTAACAGTCAGGCACCGCGCACTTAAAGTCGTGTTCGGATTAAGTGTTCTTACCGTGGAAAAAAAAAAAAGAAGAAAAGAAAGCCAGAGGGATACTGTAAACTTGTAGAGGTGGAGGATATACTGCGTACCTTGATTATGGTAAAGGTAACACAAGTGTATACATATGTCCAAACTCACCAAATTTTATATATCTATTAATCATGTGCAGTATTTTGTATGCCAATTCTATCTCAATAAATCTTGAAAAAAATCAGATTCTACTGCTTCTCTGGAGCCTGAGCATGTAAAGTCGCCAGGTGAATCCATCTCTGCCTCTGTGGCCCACAGTTGTCAGAGTTTACCACGTCCATGTGGTCTCAAATGGTTCAGCATATTTTTCATATGACAATAATTTCCATGATGGTATGAACGTTTTTTTCTAGGTTAAAATTAAAATTGAAGTTCTTATCCTTAAAAAAAGTTGATTCACAGACCAAAATACTGCTTGAATTTAAAATTAAAATTAGCTAAGTATATTTTTGATTGTTTCATTATTTTTATAAATCTGAAATGTTAATATTTTTAAGAAATGTCTTTGGGGCTTCCCTGGTGGCGCAGTGGTTAAGACTCTGCCTGTCAATGCAGGGGACATGGGTTCGAACCCTGGCCCAGGAAGATCCCACATGCCGCGGAGCAACTAAGCCCATGCGCCATAACTACCGAGCCTGAGCTCTAGAGCCCGCGAGCCACAACTACTGAGCCCATGTGCCACATCTACTGAAGCCCGTGCGCCTAGAGCCCCTGCTCCGCAACAATAGAAGCCACCGCAATGAGAAGCCCGCGCACCGCAACGAAGAGCAGCCCTTGCTCGCCGCAACTAGAGAAAGCCGCGCGCAGCAACGAAGAACCAAAGCAGCCAAAAATAAATAAATAAAATAAATAAATTTAAGAAATGTCTTTGAATTCTTACCACTAATTAAGTGAATATAAATATGACCTATTGACAATTATAAAGTAATTTCACCCACGGTTAAGAAATCACTTTGAAGCCAACCTCCTTCACCTCATTTCCAAAAATACCCACAAAACCACTGAATTTGCTTGAGTATATCTTTAAAGCAATAGTGACTCAGGCACTACTGTCAATGTCAAGGAGTGGTAGTATCACTGCTTTTGTGTTTTATCGGTCACATCTGTGTTAGCCCAAAGAAGTTTCACTGCAGCAAAGGGCTATCTTATTGGAAATCTGTCAGTTTGCCTGTTTTTCTTCTCCGGGACACAGTAGACGAGACCTTAAGTCTTTCATCTAGTCAAATCTGGAGTCGTTCCTTTCTTGACTTTTTCAAACTCTCAGAATGTGGTTTGTCTAATTTTCAAACTTTGTTCCTTTGCAAAATTATATTAATATTTATACATCAGACGGGCCCAAGTTCTAAGCTTTCAATCCACTCAGCAGACTACTTTGGAGAGTCCCTGATTGCCAAAATAAATTTCCTAAATACCTTTAGTCTTCAGAAAACCAAAACAGAGAGGGAGAGGTGTAAAGAGCAGAATCAAATTTCTGATGCCTTGGTGGCAACTGTATGTGGGCAGGAAAGAAAAATATAATTCAGTTGTAGGTAAAGGTCAAACCTAGAAAATTTATTAGAAAAGAGCTGACAGTCTGAGGCACTGGGGAAACTCTAGTATAATTATCATGATTCCTACTTATTCAGTACTTAACAATGGACCAGGCGCTGTGCTTCACTTGGATCACGCCATTTAATCTCCACAACGACTCAGTAACTCAGCTGTGGTTTTCACCCTCATTCACAGATGAGGAAGCTGAGGCTTAGAGATATTAGACCTAGGTCCACAGTGTCTGATTAAAACCTTTTGGAACTAAATGATCTTTGAAATTCAGAAATGTTATCATCTATTATTGTTTTTAGAAGGTAACATCATACATGAACCATACCTCGTACAACCTCACAATAGCATATAGGGTGATACCAGCAAACATAGACTCTTCACACACTAAGTGGGATAAGTAAACATTATAAACAGCTCATGTCAGCTCAGGATGGGTGGTACTGTAGTCAGAGCATTGGGATTTCAGAGCTTTGTGGATTTCAGAATTGTGGACTTATCACATGCTGGAAGTTACATGACTGGTCATTGATAGATCTGAGTCTTAAACAGTCAGGCTGATTTCTAAGCCCATGCACTTGCCCCTAAGCCACTTTCAGTGGCTTCAAAGAAGAGGAATCCAAGGACCAGAGTGTTTAAGTAACCCTGGAATTCAAACCCATATTTGTCCAATCCCAACATGTAGGCTCTGCTTTCAGACTCTTGGGTCAGTTTTTGTGCATGTTAGTTGATATCTTGCTTCTATTCTGCTAACGTACTTTATTACCATGGTTGGTCACCTGTAAATAAGCATTATTATTCATGGGACTATTCTGCCCTCAGATTTCCTCAGGACAACACACAACATGCATTACTGCTAACCCAAGCAAAACGCTATACTAGGATATTACGTGGATGTGACTTCTACAAAGCTTGTGTAGTCAACTATACTTTTAAAAAGAAATTAAAGAACAAAAGCTGAAATTGCATCACATCTGCCTATATTTTAATACATAAATTACTTTCACTCAATTTTGTTATGTACAAGGTTCTGATTATTTTGTTAAGCAGTTTCATTCTAAAATAAACCTATAAAATGACTAAATTAGTTGCAAATACCACACATCCTAGAAGCCAATAAGTAACATATTTGAAAAAAAATTACTTTCATATGACTAGAAAATTATTTGCTGTAACCACACTTTTTGGGGGGGAAGAAAACTTTGCGGTACAATGTAATGTAAATTGAGATGGACTACAAGTCAGAAGACTTATTATTTCTGGTTCAAAAGCTTCTTTGTCATGGGACTTTGGGCAAATCATATATTTTCTTTCTATTTTAGTTTTCTGGTCTGTGCAAAAAACTATCAACAAACGCTAAAGGAGTGTGAGATGTGGAAATTATATAAACAAGTTAAAATAATTTTAAAATTCTATAATGCCAAAAAATGTATCTCTTTTTAGAAACTCATGATTTATTGTACAAAAAAAATACATTTGTACAAGTCTGAAGATTTTTTTTCTACTGGTTTTGAAATTAAGTTTATCTATGCTAGAAAATGGTCAACATCATTTCTTAAAAGTTAAGATGGAATGAAAGGGCCATAGTTGTTAACCAGATATATTCACGAACAAAGAATTTTCTTTATTATGTTTGGCTTGTTTGTCCAGAACATAGAGTAGTAAGGGCAATATTATTATAATAAAGTTCAACTTGGCATTCTACCTTAAATCTTACATGAACACGTTAAACGAGAGGAAGTTTGGATACTTTACTTTTATTGTAACATGTTCTCACAAGTTTTCCATGTAAGCCAAGATTTTTAAAACTCCCAAAGATCCTAGTGAACACGTACATATTCATAAATAAAATGGTCTCAGTCTTTATTCCTTTAACACCCAAGTAACCATACTACAGTTTTGAAAGAAACTTCTTTTGTGGCAGATCTAGAAAATGGTGCTATATTTTCTTACTGATAAAGAAAGGAAGAAATTTAACAGGACATCAATTTTGAGCAATGCCTAGTACTGTTGCATTATCCACACGATTGCATGAAATCTTCACAGCACTCCTGGATAGGTATTACTAGTCCTAGTGTACAGAGGCTCAGAGAGATGAAATACCTTCATGATTCCACAGCTGTCTGATGGAAAAGACAGGAATCCAACCCTCAAATACCAGGCCTAAGGCCCAGCTTCTCTGCAATCTGCCACAGTCTATCTTTCTGTGCTTTTATAGTTACACAGTAAGACTTTTCTTCAAAGATGTCAAAGATTTAGGGCTATGATCTTCCAAGACTCAATAATTTAAATGACCAGTCTATGCAGATTGTATAAGATATGAGAACATTACGTAAGAGATATTCCATACAACTCAGCCATAAAATAGAACAACATTTTGCCATTTGCAGCAACATGAATGGATCACGAGGGCATTATTCTGAGTGAAATAAGTCAGAGAAAGATAAATACTGTGATATCGCTTATGTGAGGAAACAAAAATACAACAAACTAGTGAATAAAACAAAAAAGGAAGCAGACTCACAGATATAGAGAACAAACTTGTGATTATCAGGGGGGAGGGGGAGGTACAAACTATTGGGTATAAGATAGGCCAAGGATGTACTATACAACACAGGGAATATAGCCAATACTTTGTAATAACTGTAAGTGCAAAGTGACCTTTAAATTGTATAAAAATGACAAATGATTAAAAAAAGAGACATTCCAGAAAAGTACCCAGTTCTTCCTTCCCAGAAAAACTTGTGGCAACTACCAGCCTAACAATTAATGCAGAAATGTGGGGAAATGAGCCAACCAAATGAAAATTAAAATAGCAACCATCTTTTTTTCAATCATATTAACTCCTTCCATCTTCCCTTTCTGTGGCTGGAGAAAAGTAAATATAATCTTCAGGTAATATTATATGTTCAAGGCAAACGCAAACGCACGTATTTACCAGACCAAAGTAGTAAACATTTGTCTCTATGGGTTACCAGAAACTACTATTTCATAGCAACCATACTGTACTCAGAGTTGCCTCATTTCTACTAGATGAACAATACAATGGGACTTCTAAAAGGAATGTCTGGAGCTTGAGCAATAACACACAGTGAAATTAAGGGGATGTCAGTGGGACTAGACGTTTGTAATTACATGTAAACTGCTGCGACGGTGGTGGAAACTAGCTGAGAAAAGGGAATAAGACCTGAGGCTGATCAATAAGCAGGAGACGACTTCTCATATAGGCCTGTGCACTTGTTGGCACATAATTACCACAAACTACACTGATCTTCAAAAAAGTACACAGACCACATCAGATGAGTGAAATACCACCTTAGTGTGACTTTTAAAAATATCTTGTGGTTCAGCTAAAACTCTTTACCTTCATACATTTTCCCCTTCTTGACTGGATGTCCTAACCAAAAAGTCTTTAATGATACTATTAATAATAATTTATTTGTCAGTACTATTGTATAATTAATTTTAATACAATTCTACAAAGAAATATTTATTGGATACTATGTATCAGGCTGTGTTCGAAGAGGAAGAGGTTTATTTAATTCTGACCACAGCCCATCGAGATAAGTGGTGTTATCTCCACTTACAGATGAGAGCACTGCTTTTCAGGAAGGGTAAGTGACTTGCACATAGCTGGGAAGTAACAGAGCTGGGGTTTGAAACCAGCAGCCTGGTTTCCAGGCGCAGGCTCAGTGATCACACTACACAACTTCTATGAGTGCCAGAGCAGTTCCTGTGTGCCAGGACCTGGTCATACCCTGTCCACATCACTTCACTTTACTGGCTCAGAAAGCAAAGCTCCCAGTAGCTACGATGCTCTGTAGTTTACTAAGGAAACTGAGGTTCAGAGGATTTAACAAACCTGCTCAAGGCCCATAGCTACCAAGTGGTGAAAACAGACTATGACTTAGGTCTTTCTGACCCCAAACCTCTTCCCTGTCTACTCTTCTGTGCCTTGGCTTTGCCAGTTACTTTCTCAGCAAGTTTACATTAGTTGCATGAGATCAAATGCCAGAATGGTTTGGAAATAGTCATAAGATGAAAAACAAGGTCAGACGTGTCTTTAATAATTAGGACTCAAGATTGCAATAAACCACTATTGATTGCAATACACCACTATTCACTGTGTTACCCTTCAGCTCTGGTTGCTCTCCTGTTTTATGTGTATCATACGTGTCAGAAGCATATCATCTTTCCCTGACGTAAAATGATGCCCTCACCAGTATATCTCTTTACTCTTTAAAAGGAGCTAGTTTTATACAATTGTAAGCCACATTTCATGACCTGTTGCACTCCAGAATATGTCTGTGTCCAACAGAATAGCACCCAAATAGTGTGTATGCTCAGGTGGATTAAAAATACAATTTACATATCCATCAGGATTTGGTGGCATTTCTGTCAAGAATTTACATACATTTTGAAACTACTTGGGAAGGTATCGGCAATGAAATTATTACCCAGATGTTTTACTTTGTTCTATGTTGCTTCATTTACTAATATTTCAATATTTCCTATTTCATTATTATGTTTTAATCTGCTTCCTTTTTAAGGGGAAGATAATAAAAGATTATCTTGTTGATCTTATGGGATTTTGCAAAATATTCTTTTATCCATGTTTCACGAATCCTAACAGAGGTAAGGGATGCATGTCATAATATCTGTTTTTAAATCATTGTGAATTAATATTTACTTTTAGCTAGAAAATTATCCTCTGATACTTCTTGATAAAACTGGAACATTTCAAATCAAGTACCATTCCCATACTGCTCTGTTTTCTTTGTCCCAAACTCAGGCTTTAATCCCTCCCCCTTCTCCCAAACCCTGCCATGTCACCCTCTGGAACTGCCACTCCCAAACCTGCAAAGCCCCCCTGTGTCGTCTCCATGTTTTCATTGAATTCTGGTTTGCCTCTGAAGACACTAGTTTTTCAGTGTTGGCTATTTTCTCACCATCCTGTGAACCTCACGGTCAAGAAGAGAAACTGACGTTCTTACTTTCACTTAGAACTCCCAGGCAGCTACTTCTCTTTTTGAAGCCCATGCCATCATGCTCAACACCTCACTCTTAATGTCTGCAGACAATCTGCTCAGATTTCTACTCTCATTGAAGATTCAGGCACCAGGCTCACAGTTACTTTCCTGGCCCAGAGCCTGCTATTCATCTGCCTGAGGACATTCCCCCTAATGATCCAGCATCACCGTGGCCCTTTGACCCCAGTGTGCTTCTCTACCTTGGCGCTTCAGACAGCACGCCAGAGTCACAGCTGAGACTGGTGATCAGCTCTAACAAATGCACTTCCAAATCCACCTTTATTATTTGACTACACCCACTGCAATCAAATCATTTTTAAACCACTCTTGGACGTCCCAGTCCTTGGTCCTCTTTATGTTCTTTCCTTCTCTCATTATCAAGTTGATACTCTATAGTTTTTTATTTTAATAATACACTTTCTGGTGTCTCAGCCTCTCTCATTTTTCATCACATCTGATGGTGGAACTGCTGGCTGTAATGAAACCCCTGCACATCTGAGTTCTGTGGTTTCCCCAGAGCAGCAGAGCGCTGCCTGGGAGAGTTTCACAACAGGACGTATTCAATCCACTATAAATTAATGATTAGCAAACTCAGAAGTGCCCTGAAATACCTTCTGTAGACCTTACTCTGTCTCTCTGAAAGCCTCCTCTCCAATTCACCACAACCATTTCAAAATTTTTTGAGTCTCATTATACCTCTGATAACTTTCTACATCTCCTGAATAATATTTTTAAAAAGCATAAAACGGACCCTATGTTCCCCTCCAGCTAGTGCCCTCTCTCCTTCACAGCCAAATTCCCCAGAGTTTTCTGTGCCCACTGTCTCCACATTCTCACCCGCACTTACTCTCCAGGCTATGCCAAACAGCTCTTGGTACGGCAAGTGCTGGCATTTACATCGTCAACTGCAGTCGATACTTTTCACTCTTCTAACCTGCCCTCTCGGCAGCCTTCTAGAATGCTGACCTCAGTGGTCCTTTTGAAGCGTTCTCTTCTATAAACCTCCACATCACAACCCGCTCCTGGTTGTTACGAATCTGCAGCTTTCCTCTCTGTCTCCTTTAGAATTCATCCTTCTGGCCATTAACATTAGGATTTCCAGCTCTTCTGGGTCCTTCTATTTTCTCATTTTATTCTTTCTCACTGGGAAAATCATTCAGGCTCACAGATTCAATGGTATACAAATATATGGCCACACTTTGCAGGCCACTCTTTACTCTGCAAATCATTCACTCAAAGTCTACTGACGTCTCATTTTGAACATGCCAACTCATAATGCCTACCATGAATTTTACTATCTTCCTCACAGCCCACCAAACCTGCTCTGTTCCAGTGTTCTTTACTTCTAATAACAGTAACCCAGTCACCAAATTATGCTGGCTGGAAATCGAGGGTGGTTTTGCATCTCTCTCCCTTCTTTCCACATCCAACCCCTCACTCAATCCTGTAAAGTTGACTTTACAAGCTTCATTCACATCCACTTCCTAGTTTCCACAAACCCCACCTCCCATGAATTCTAGTCCATTATCATCATCTGGGTTATTGAAATAATCTCCTAAGTATTCTACCCATTTCTGCTCTTGTGACACTTCACTCTTTATGCTGCAGGAGGAGCTTAAAATGAAAATATAATGGAATCACACCACTTACCTGCTTAAAATTCCGTGTTGCTCTTAGTATAAAATGAAAGCTCATTGACCCAGCCTGCACTGTCCAACCTGGGCCCACCCCCACCTCTCCACCTTCATCGTGGACCACTCTTGACAATCTCACTGGGCCTCCTGGTCTTCAGATAGACTCTTTGTTTCCATGGGTGCTTGCACACGGTTTCCTTATTCTGGGGCACACTTCCCTCCCTTCTTTGTTTAGTGGGCTCTAATCCTCAGCTCTCAACACATGCCACTTCTTCAAGACAGTCTCATTTTCTAATTATATACACTTTTACCTCAATTACCACTCCTCTCTAGTATTGATCACAATTTCAATTTTACATTTCGTGTGTGTTCGGTAATTTAGTTAATGGCTATTTCTCTAACTAGACCGTGAGGTCAAGAACCATGTATGGCCAATGCTTAGTATAGGAGTTGGCAACAGTAGGCATTCAATGAATATTTGGGGAAGAATATTAAATATAAATAATTTCAATTATCCAGGTTGATAAATTTGTGGTAAATTAAATCACTGACACTAAGAGGTAAATCAAAAATATTATGGGCCAAAATTGAGAAGTTCAAAGAAGGTAAACTGAAAATTAATCATGAAAATTTTATCACGATTAAAAAAAAACGACTGCTTTAATTAGTTTTTAGGTTCTCCCTAATTTTCATCTCTTTCCTAATTCAATTGAGAAATGACTAGTTCCACAAATCAAGGAAAAGCTGTCCTTTGTGGAATAAAAGACTGCAAAAGTAGAAAATTCCAGCTTCAAATCCTGAACCTCTCATTTATTGTCAAGGCCCTGGAAAAACTATTCAGTTGCAATCCCACTTCAGGAAAGCATCATCTGTGGCTCTGTTGTCACAAAACAGAAGCTCCTTTGGCAGAAGAAAGCACAGAGCAAACTTCCCTCTATAACTTCTTCTCCTCACACAGCCACCAGCAGCAGACATGCAAGGAAACTGGGAGAGTTATGAGATAATGTCATTAGATAAAATTAATAAAAGCATAACTTTGTGTGACTTTTTATGCTTTGCAAAGACTTAATTACTTTTCATTTAACCTGTTTTTTTTTTCAGCCATGTTCTCAACTTTGAATCTCTTAGATAGAAATCACTTGTTGTTTGATTTCTAAGTAGGGAATCTAAAGGAATATGTAACTATAGAGATTAAAGGCTTGCATTCCTTTTCATGAACATCTATTCTATGCACACATCACATGATTATTTTTCACTAAGGAGGCTCACTCCTTCTTGCTGACCTTCCATTCTGAAAGTCACCTGATCTATAACTATTTCTACTCACTGCAACATGCATACACAACTGGGAAAATACAAAAGTAATTATTACAAGCATCATTGCCATCTATTTATTTGCCGATTATTTGAATGGTAAGGCAAAAAAAAGAAGTGCTAGATTTTAAGCCAGTTATTTGAGGTGTGGAGGTGATAGATGTAATTGAGAATAGGATGAAATCTGTGACTCCTTTTTCCAGAAAAGTACTCTTCACGTACAATTTTACATAAAACGTCAGGAGGTTTGTAGTGTCCTGAATTCCATTCATGGATCTGAGTGTAGAAGCCCTGTTAAAGACTGTAGACTCTAAGGCTGTAACTACTTACAGTCTTCTTCACCTGCTGTTAAACCCACTGTGCTTCCAACACAAATAGTCTCACTATGTGTTCGTTAGTCTTATGTCATCTGTACCCATAACACCTACAAAAGTGATAGAATTATAGACCCTCAAAAGTCAGAGGATTAAGGGAATGGACAAAGAATTTCCTTCACATGTCCACTCAGACCTCCAAAGTGTTCTGATGTCTCAAGTTTGTGTCAAAAAACCCATTACAATGCCGAGTGCTTTGCCAGCTGCTCTGTCCATCTCACTAACTCACAGCTACCCAGCAAGAAAGGCATCATCACCCTCCTGTTACAGATGAAGAGACTGAGTGTCAGAGAGTTGAAGACAAGTTGGCCTGGATCCAGCAGCTGATAAATGGCAGAACTGGAATCTACACACAAATCTAATCAATTCTAAACATCTTGTTCTGTCCACTACTTGAATTTTACCTAATGCAAGATAAAAGGTATACATCAGGACAGTAGAGATTTAAGAGAACCATTACTTTTCTGAATTTTACAGTAAAATAATGTCCTAACCAAATTCCTAATCAAATATAAACCATTGCTGTTGTTTTGAAAACCACACCAGTGGTCATTAAATTAGTCTTAGATAATTAACTGAGTTGATAGTTTTCTACCCTGATTCAAGCATGTCAGCATTAGCGCTGCTAGAGCATAAACATTTACAAAGCAGAATGGTCAGAAGTAATTAAAGCCTGCTGAGATAATGTGACCAGTAGGAACCCAATGATGAGGTGATCAAATAATGTCAAACCTTCAGGAAAATTATATTTCAGTTTCTACATTTAATAAAACACAATCAATGTACTTTGAGCCAAAAATACATTGAAAATTAAGCTAGAGATTCAACAACAGAAATTGAGAAAAAGAAATTATAGCCAGTGAGGATAATATATTCCCTTCTTATAAATATTTAAAAATCATAAAATCCCCTTAACCTCAGTCTTTATCTAAAGGAAGAAGTACCCGCATCACAATTTCTGGAAGAGTAGAAATAAAACCAAACTATAACTTGAGGGGATGGGATTACAAAAAAAGCACATTAACAAATGAGCAATTAAGACTTAGTACACAGAATCAGTTTTTGATCATTCCAATAAATATTTAATGTCATCACTCAAAGTTCATATATATACACACACACACACATATGTGTTATGTGTATTTATTTTAAAGTCATATAGAGATCCTTCTTGACTTACTGTGTGTTCATCCTGATAAACCCTTTGTAAATTGGAGATATTGTAAGTTGAAAATGCATTTACTACACATAACCTACTGCACATCACAGCTTAGCCCAGCCTACCTTAACCGTGCTGGGATCGCTTACATGAGCTGTGCTGTTTCTGCGTTTCTCTTTGCTCTCCTGGCTTTCCTGCTCTGGGACTCCCACCACCAGCTTCTCTGTGCTATTGATCTCACACTTTTCCTTTCCATTGGTTCCATCTGATCACTGTACAGAGTCAGTATTGAATTCTAAATATGTTCACGGTAGGTACTAAAGGCTGTATGATTGGCACAATGAACACCTGTCCTGTTAGGTGTTGAGGGTCTGAAACTTGTTACACCAGTCCCCCCTTATCTGTGGTTTTGATTTCTGGGGTTTCTGTTACCCTCAGTCCACAACCACCTAAAACTATTAAAGGGATAATTCCAGGAAGAAACAATTCATTAGTTTTAAATTGCATGTCGGTCTGAGTAGTGTGATGAAATCTGACTGTCCCTCTCTGTCCCTCCCGGGCCGTGAATCAGCCCTTTGTCCAGCATGTCCTGCCCATTAGTCGCTTAGCAGCTACCTTGTTCATCGGGCTGACTGTCACGGTACTGCAGTTCCTGTGTTCAGGTAACTCCTGTTTTACTTTATAATGCCCCCAAAACGCAAGAGTAGTGATGCTGGCAATTCAGATATTCTCACTGTACCTCATTTATAAATTAAACTTCATCACAGGTATGTATGCATAGGAAAAAACAGTATATAGAGGGTTCAGTACTATCTGTGGTTTCAGGGGTCCACTGGGGGTCTTGGAACGTTTCCCCCACAGATAAAGGAGGACTAACTACCGTTTATGAGAAACAGTAACCTTTGACCTCGTGTGTTTTGGGTGCTTTATGCTCTCAGTATCTGTATACTCAGAGGCACTTTTCCACTTTTTACCAGCACTGAACCTTATTTTGTTGACTTTCATTTGTCATAGGGAGCAGTTGTTAATGTAACCTAGAGGTTTTACCACTCAAGAAGGTGCTTTATTATTTCTTTTTGCAATACTTCTCACTTATATAGGATTTTGCCATTAAATTAATGAATTATCTTTGAACACAATCTGTCCTTTCTGAGCTTATAAACTATTCAGTTCTAAAATCTTGAATGAAGTATAAATGCCAACATAATACTTCATATTTATTTACACAATTGATCACTTAAATTATTTATTTAATAATTATTCTTCACTAAAACATTTTCCCCTTAAGGTATACTCACTGATTTCAGATTTTCAGTGAAATAATAACTTGAATCAGCTCCTACCAATTCCTCTTTCAGCTCTTCCTGTGATGAATGTGGGTTTATCAAAGCTAGTTATGTCTGGCTATCCAGACAGGATACATGTTCTCCTACACACTTCCTGTGGAGAGTGTGGGAGTGGATTGGCTATGGTTATTCAGCCTATGAGTAAAACTACTTGTGATCAATGAGTGAAAATAGGGACCAGTAGGTTTTGAGCCAATCTTAAGCATCAAACACTGAAAGGTCTTTGTTTTGCCATGAAACTTTTAAAGACATGAAATGATGAAAATGGACTAGTTGAAAAACAGTATGATTTTATGAGATGTTAAAAATAACTGACAAAATGTGTTATTCTCTAGTTAATTAACCTAGTTTAATTTACTTAGATTATTATCTAGTATTTAACAACTTCTGTCGTACCATTTATAATCTGGCTTCGGCAATTTACTTGCGCATTATATATCCAACAGCTGTAAGATATCTTAGAAAGCTATTAGTGACCAAAAAGCATCAGAGAAGTCATTTCTTCTCTCTTTGGTTTAGGAAAAAGGCAACACAAGAAAAATAATCACAATTTATTATTATCTAAAAATTTCACTCAAGATTTTACATTGTCACTATCCTTCTTGATGAAAAATTTTGAAATATTTGATAAAGTGATTCCCCAAATTCATACACACAACCCTAAAGTTGTACATAAACATAGGTTTCATTGAACTACAGAATATTCAAGTGGTATTTATTCATTTAATAAATATTCATTGAGAGTCTAGAAGTGTTGTATTAGGAACTAAGGTACAACATTTAGCAAAATCAACATGCACCCTGCTTCACAGAGTTTCCAGGGGAATATACAAAATGTAGACAATATATTGATTAAATAATTAGAAAATATAGTCAGCGCTATGAGCAAACAACAGGTATTGCCAGAATTACAAGGGCATCCCTACTTGGAAAGGATAGAAGGCTGCCATGAAGATCCAATATTTATTGAACTTATCTTTGAACAGAAACAGACTCACAGATATAGAAAACAGACTTGTGGTTGCCAAGGGGGAGGGAGATGGGGGAGGGAGAGATTGGGAGTTTGGGGTCAGCAGGTGCAAACTATTATATAGAGAATGGATAAACAACAAAGTCCTACTGTATGGCACACGGAACTGTATTCAATACCTTATGATGAACCATATGAAAAGAATATGAAAAAGAATGCATATATATGTATAACTGAATCACTTTGCTGTACAGTAGAAATTAACACAACATTGTAAATGAACTGTCCTTCAATAAAATAATTTTTTTGAAAAGATAACAGTATTTATGCTTAGCTCTGTATCTCCATGGGTAATTCAGGGAGTGGCCAGGAGGTGTATGGGGTTGCTCCCAGCAGAGGAACAAAGGAGGCACAACAGAGAAATAAAATAGTATTAGCAAATCTAACTTATAAATAACAATACTGAGGCATTTCCCACAATTCCCAGAAAGAAAAATTAGGTAAAGTTTATGGTTTCCTCACACTTTTCTCTGCAGAATTAATGACTACAGAATATTTTCTACAGTCTAAGGTTATATACATTTATGTTCCCTTTGCATACAGAAGATATGAATATTTTCATTTTTTAGAATGAAAAAGAGAATCATTAATAAAAACATTTTTTTTTGCTGCCATTCCCAATGGAAACTAGAAGTATTCATATTATACTCATTCTTATAGCAGCTTTGAGAGGCAGATAGGAATGCATGTCTCCTTTTATCTTAGGTTAGAAATAAGATATGTAGTGGTATAGAACTGTTTACATACAAACCTCTTCTAAGCATGTTGATGCTTTAGGGAACTTTCAAAAATCAGATTTCTGACCAACATATTGACTTTTTCCCCATTGAATTGGGAGAGTCAGGGACAGGGACCTCGACATTAAAGGCATCAAAAACTAGCTGAAGATTACAACACCTGACACTGCTGGAGGAGATTATTCTAATTAATTCCATTATAAAAATAAGAACTTATGTCAAATAATGCCTTTGAAAAAGCTGAGATTATGTTTCTACTTTCATTGACATGATTTATAAATGTGTTGAATACATCGATTGGTTAAAACACTGATTAGTGAATTACTTCTGACATTGAGTTAAATGTTTCCTTTTAGACTATAAGTTCATTTAAGGCCTAAGTTCCTTCGCTTCATGAAAGCAAGGCAAGGCCCTCAGGTTAGCCCACACCTGCCATGTGGTGAGTATTCAGTAAGACATGGCTGAACAGAAAAACCCTTTTGCACTAGTTAATCCTGGGTGTACTCCAAGGATGTTTTCTAAGTTACAGATAATATTGTTAATTCTTTGTACACTATTAATTGAACTTTATTTTGCAATTTTGCAATATTGAAATGGACCATACAATGAGACATACAGCCAATGAAAACAAGACCTTTCTTTTTCTTGGAGACTTTTAAATCAATACAGCTAAACAAGCACAAACCTGAACTGAAATCAGTGTCTTGTGTAAGTGAGTCTATAGAATGCACACCATGGTGTCGATTCAGTGGATCTGAGAGAGGCACAACTCTGGGTACTGTGCAATCAGCAAACACACACACACACACACACACACACACACACACACACACAAAGATTCCTCATGTGATCCTATGGCCGTCCTGACCAAAAACTTTTGCCTTTGGTTTACTTTGAAAATGTTCTTTCTTTCTTTCATGCTTGCTCTTAACTTTATAGAAGCACGTTGAGAGCGTCAAAGGAAACATAAGAAATAACTGAGTCCTGATATTCCTCTGGTTTTACCTTTTATATTATTCTTCTTTTCCTCATTTTACAACAAGACCTAACGCCTCAGACATTATGGAATTTTGTTCTGTGGTGATTTTTCTTATATAAATGTGACTTCTACATGAGGCAGCTGAATGGAGGCACATTTCAAGGTATTTAAATAAACATTTTTAAAGAAACTTTGGTAAAAATGTATTCATTGATGTCTGGAGTTCTTTTTGTAAGGCAAGAAAAGCTGAAGTCAAGAGAGGGAGAAATAAAGGGGCATTTACGTTAAAAATAGAAAAAAATATGTATTCAGTTTTATATGCACATACACACAAAGCCTCAAAAACAACTTACAAGGAAAAAAACTGGTTGGTAAAGCAACTCACTATGGCCAATAAAACAGCATTTTAATTTCTCCCTCAGCCCTGAACCCTGGCAGTGAATCTGTGTTATACATTAGGAGAAAAGGGGTCAAAAAATAAGTGCTTGGGTTCTAGGTTTGTTTTGGAGACAAATTCATCAGAAACATTTATAACTTCACACTGTGAGTCTCCTGTGAAACAAAAGCAGAAGACAGTCTGGGGATTCCAGGCAGGGAGTACAGAGCTACTTTTATATCTGACTGAAGAACAGAAGCACGTCTTATCCTGGTAACGTAATTCTCTACAGAGGAACGAACATACAGGCCCAGGAAGGACACACAAGGAGCACACAGATGGGGCAGGGACCCCCAGGCAGTCAAGCTGAGTAGCTGAATCAACGCTCGAGTCTAGGGGTGCTGCAGACCACCGTCAGAACTCCTTCACACCCAAAAGTGCAAGAGGAAAGGGCCCTCCAAAGAAAGATCCATTTTTATCAGCGTGATTTCTGACCGTCAGATGCATACTTTCTCACTCAGCGCCGAAGAACTCCTTTTACTAAGAGAAACCCAAAACAGTTTGTGAAACACCATCATACAGTAACAAGTTAGATGATAAGAATTTTGTCATATTTACTCTGCAATAAAGAGGCAGAGAAAGACTAGAAGACCTGCATCAGTTAACATAAAACCAAAATTCAAGTTGCTTGAATCGCATCTCATAGAACCTACACTAGACACCATGTGTCACTAGCATATTTGTGACTCTCTCTTATGACTTACACATTTTCATATGTGGCAGTTCAAGTCACCCACTTAAATATTCAGAAATTACCAAATCTCCATACAGCTCTTGCCATGCTTCCCAGGGCCCCCTTCCCTGGATCTCTACGAAGTGCACAAAGGCCCAAAGGAAAGCGCAGAAGGAAGGGAGGCAGCTCTTCTCCTGGACAGGATGGTGACCACGTACACACCAGCATTAAAAACCCACACTTCCATTTGTAAATGCTGTTTCTGCCAGCATTACTTTTATAAGTGCAGAGCTACTTCATGAATTTAAGGTTTTCCCTACAGATCTGTACTGAGGAGAATGTAAGCATCTATGTTCACATGAAAATTAATCAGACAAACAATTGAACTGAAGGCCAGGCTGCACAGGAGATAACCCTCTCACCTATTCCAGCAGACAGGTTAATAACTTGGCCTTGCCTGACTTCCTAATTTTCTGAGACTCATTTTTAAAATAGCAGATAGATTGTATCTAGCCAATCCAGTTTTGGGCTTAGTTTCTAAAACATATTGTGTATAGCCTGGAGCAATGCTGAAATGTCAGGATTTTGTGAGTAAGGTCGAATGGTAAACAATTGAACTAAAACCTCCAAAAGTTTAATTCAAAACGTGTGCGCTTTCTGGGAATTGTATTCATTTTATGGTTAAGTTCAGTCTCGTATCTGCTTTACCGGTTTGGAAGATAATTACAAACTAGATCTAACAATGCCTGATAAACTCCCAAGTTTTCACATATTACCTAGGAATGTTTCTTTTTCTTCTTTTTTTTTTTTCCTGCTTGTTTTTAAATCCACGTATTTTGTCAGTACCATTATATCATATTGTTGGGTCAAGTTGGACTAAAGGAGGAAACCCTATACCTGAAAAAAGAAAGTACAGCAGGGAGAGGAAACGAACGTCAGGCCGAGAGAGTAGCTGCGTGGGAGATGGAGCTGGAAGGTTGCTGAGGACCCTGGACTGATTCATTCAACCCGCAGTCCTCCCTCCTCCCACAACTGGAAAAGCCCCAAACTGCTTTTCCCAGATTTCCTTGCAGCTAGGGTTCTCAATGTAAATTAGGCCCATCAATTACACGCCGTCCTGAGATCTGGAAAAGTGGAAACGAAGTCTCCTTTCTGTTGCTTGTGTGGCAGTGGCTGTTTTCAGTCCTGAGTGTGAAAATGTTCAGGTGTCCCAACAGCAGCAGTGAAGTACCTGTTATGGGTTTTGGAGATGCTGCGAGGCAGCTGTGATAGTACAGATGGGGCTCTGGCTCCAGCCTGGTTCCGGACAAACAGTGACCTCTCCCTTATGGGGACAAGAGTGTCATCGTGGGATTATGTCCAAGAAGCTCAGCCCAAATAGTTTTCAGCCCTTCCAACAACTTAAATCCCATCTTAACCATCTTCCTCACGTCGTTTCTGTTTCTGGTACTGAACCCTGACTGATAAAGGGAGTGAGGGCCAGATGCTCTCAACGGAATCTTCTGTTCTTAGAACCAAGGAACTCTTCCTGGCCCAACACCCAGAGTGTTGTGATGCCAGGTTAGAACCACATCTATGGTCCAAAGTCAGTCTATGTACTAAATCCAAATCAAAACAGAATTAAAGGAAAAAAGAAAGCCAATGGCCAAAACAGAGGTTTCAGGGAAAAGGGAAGCAGGAAAGCTAATTCATGCAGAAACATAACAGGCAATGGTCCAAAGGAATTTTTCAGCCCCCAGATTCATCTCTCTCCCTTCTGTACTTACTTTTTTCAGGTACAGAGTTTCCTCCAGCCAGCATCTCTGTGGTCCTTTTCGCAGGGTATGTGGCAACACTTCGGTGTGGCAGAGCTTGGGCCACTAAAGGAATGTGTGGTAGTAAATACAGAGCTCGAATTTGAAGAGCCTCATTCACACACCACAGTAACGAGCTCTGAGTTTGTGTTACAGGCAAAGCTGAGCATTGATGGTTTCAGAGCACTGGGGTCTATTTATTGTTTTGGAAAGACAACTTTCAAGCAAAGTTCAAAACGTATTAGAAACAATAACACCTATGGCACAGTTCCCTTGGAAACGCTGGTGATGAAAAACATATGGTGGTCTTAGGCCAGATTGAATGAAATGTTTACTTCTTTTTCTAGTGTCAGGAATTAGCATGAAGCTAACTAGACTGTTTGCAGCAGGAAGAGTCTCCTTCCATGTAACAGGAAGGAGCTGGCTTTGTAGGGACCCATCTTCAGATCCACACCTACCTAAGAGCTGTAATTTACCTTCTGATGCACACTGACTCTTAACCCTGCACTTAGGGCTTCTTAGAAGACATACCCCAGGGCTCCCCTGGTGGCGCAGTGGTTGAGAGTCCGCCTGCCGATGCAGGGGACACGGGTTCGTGCCCCGGTCCGGGAAGATCCCACATGCCGCGGAGCGGCTGGCCCCGTGAGCCATGGCCGCTGAGCCTGCACGTCTGGAGCCTGTGCTCCGCAACGGGAGAGGCCACAACAGTGAGAGGCCCGCGGACCACAAAAAAAAAAAAAAAAAAAAAAAAAAAAGTAAACGAAATTCAGCACTTTAATTTTCACTTGATAAATGGTTTACACAGGGTCATGGAATGCCCCTTCTCGTCCCTCCTTACCACCATCCTCTTCATATCTCCAACTCTCAGTGTCTACAGGGAACTTGAACTCCCACAGCTGGACCAGCGTCACCTAAGGGGTCTTCTAACACCCTGTCTTTACTCCCTCTACTATCCTACCTTTGACTTACTCATTTATTTGTTTTCTTCCCTAGATTCTTGAGGATAGGGACTGTCTTTTTTTCAGTCCTGTACATTTATTGCATAGTGCAGGGCTTCACACAAAGCCAACTATCAATACAGAGTAGTTAAATGAATAAATGAAGACACGTTGTAAGCTGGGTGACAACTGTGACTCCGATAGCTCTGAATCACTCCATTTCCCCCGAGCCTTACCCCTATTTTGTTCCATGACAACAGACAGCTCTGGAGTCCCAAACTGAAACTCAGCAATGGACAGCCCTGGATGTCAAACAATTCATCCCTCAGGCCTTTCAACGACCACAGTGATGAATTAGTAGGGTAGCTACTCTAGGTTAAGCAACATCATATTAAATCATGTGACTATCAAATATTTCAATGAACAAAATACACTCTATGAAGTAGCACAGAACTCTGGATTCCTGTTCTGCCACTTCTCTAGTCTTCCTGCATCTTCATTTCTCCGCAGGTGTCATTAGCACAGCAGTACTTGCTTTCAGGGTTACCAGGACATTTTGAGATACACATCTAAACTCGTCAGCATAGAACAGGCATTAAAAATACTCTTATTATGTTATTGGTAATTGTGGTTTGAGATATAAATGTATCTGAGCTATAAATGAACTCTATCCTATTTGAGTAAGAAGACTGAGTGAGAACATTGTTGCACAGAAATAGCTTGGATTCTTCAGGACCACTCTGACATGTTCCACTTATTTCCAGGTACATTTTTTTATTCTGAGGCCCAAACAAGCTGACTTGACAAATATCACGTCAATGTGTCCTGCCAGGTCCCTTGCTATAAAACATGACGACACTCCCACAAAAACCAACACAAGGAAGACGACTTTGCTGTCTGTATCACTTCAGCCTGCTAAGAGTGGAGAGAAAGCAGGCAGCTCAACTCCACACTTGTCTATCTGGGTACACACAAAAATGACCATTGGGTCTCAGAAAATTAAATCAGTGTATTGGAAAATCAGTACGTTCTAAATACTGCACAGACAGTAGAATTAAACAACTATTGAGAATTAAACATTTTTTTGAGGAGCTCATAATTTAATTTATATCTAAATGAAACAGAAAGACATGACACATTTTGAAAAAAAACAGCTCTGAATATGATCTGGTGACTTGCTCTGGAGAGGAAAAGATCTCTTCCTCTGAGGAGCATTTTTAGATCAATCATTACTATCGTGAATAATTACGCTTTGACATTGTTCAGTAGCTATACAATTAAGGTTAAGGCATTACTTTAAGCTGCACGGCGAATGTAACCTTTCTTTGTGATGTGATGTTTGAGGCACCAGTCTCCGCCCCTTTGCATTCTTCAGTTCAATCTGTTTCCATAAAAACCATTGGCGTATATTTTTAATGATTTACTTCCTTACAAAAATCAAAGCTCTTGAAAGGCACAAGGTCTTTTATGCCATTTCCCTCCTTCGTTTTTTATAGTTATTCTAATAAAAATTTAGATTTCATTCACTATTGCCTTTGGCAGTACTTAGTAAAGGCTTTGTAATAGCAATTAAACGTAATAACTGATAAACGATCAAATAAGAATCCAAGGGAGAAAGAAAATGAGGTTAAAAAAATTTTGCAAACTCTATCTGCCCTGACTTATTTATTTGCAGAATGTATAAAGGCCATCACACAATGAGAAGCTGGCCCACTTGCTCAGAGACTGAAAGAAATAAGGGTGAACCTATTGAAAATAAGTCAATATGTTTAATGAGAAATTTAATATACTCAAACTCCTCTTTTTATTTACCATTTATTTGGTTCCTAAGAGAGATTATGTTTGTAGGGCAATACCAGTCCATTTGCTGTAGGCAGATACATGATTTCCTTCAGCCTGCTAAGACTAAAAATCGACTAAGGGGATAATTGGAAAGCAAGAGAGTAAGGAAGATGACTCTGGTAAACCGTAATCGGTAAATGTGTTTTCTTAATAAGGACGCATTTACATTTCATTGTCTCACGCACTGGGGAAGCTCTCTGCAATATTTTAAATTCTTACCAAAGGGGAGCCTTATTCCAACGGAATGTAGCTTTTATAATCACGATTTCAGTTTCCAAAACTTTATGTATTTTTGTCGTAAAAACCATCTCAGAATTGTTTGATCTTTCAGACTAGTTCTTCCATATTTTAAGGCATAGGCATTTCTAGTAAGAGGGATTTAATATGAGATATCGTACTGAATAGAATTTTATAAACAAAAAATAATTTTGCTTTCTCTCAGTTCGTGCTGTCTGCTCAAGCTGTTTATCCATTCTACAAATTTTATTCCGTTCCTATTCTGTTCAAAACACCAGGGATATAGAGGTAAACAGGACAGATCTTCCCTTTTCGTCTTATATCCTAGTGTAGAAAACAGAAAATAAACCAACATGCATTCATATTTATGTAACTATTTTCAGATTAGGATGAACCTATTAAAAAGAAAAAAGAAAATCAGAATTGGTGTAGAGAGGGAATGGGTGAGGCACAGTTGGACGAAAATCAGGAGTAGCTCCAGTCAAAGTTGCTATGGTAGATGTGCCAAGTCTTGAAGGAAGAAGCTAGCCATGCAAGGATCTAGGAAAAGAAGCTTTTCGGCATATAATCTAGATCTATTAGGAATACACATATACTCCCTGTTCCTATCTCCTTCATTTGCATAATAAACATCATCTCCATATTACTAATTTATGAAGCAGATTCCTTTTTCCCTCAGTTTTATTTGTTACCATTCTTGCATAAAGATAGTTGATTTGGATCAAATATTATGGTCATTGATCAAAAGGATGTATTTCTTCACTCCAATTTAATGATTAAATATTATATATTACATTCAATACACCATACTCTAATCAATTCAAACAACACCATTGCTGAAAGTTACTCATAGAAGGCAAATAATTTTAAACATTTTGTTAATTTTTTTTTTTTTTTTGCGGTACGCGGGTCTCTCAGTCGTGGCCTCTCCCGTTGTGGGGCACAGGCTCCGGATGCGCAGGCTCAGCGGCCATGGCCCACAGGCCCAGCCGTTCTGCGGCACGTGGGATCTTCCCGGACCGGGGCACGAACCCGCGTCCCCTGCATCGGCAGGCGGACTCTCAACCACTGCGCCACCAGGGAAGCCCCATTTTGTTAATTTTGAATACAAAATACTTCAACCTACTAGACTTGGATAATATGGCTATTTCCAGTAGCAAATGATATCAACATTACAAATTTTGGCATAGACTAAGGAAAAAGATGTTATATCCATCTGTTTATAGCAAAAGCTCTACCTGACTTTCTTTTATGTTTTCATCTAATTTTGCTCTTTTGTGATGTTATCTTTGAAATGGTAGGATCACTCGTAATTAATTAAAGTTACATAAATTCTAGGCATGCATTCATTTTCTGTTTGATATCCAGTCATTGTTCACTAAATCATAAAGAATGGGATCCCAGATGAAGAAGTCTCAAGTTCAGGGGCTGATTTCATCTATATTACGCAAATGTCCAAGTGGGCTGGTTTAATATAAACCAAAGAAAATACTAGTAAAGTCCATGAGCAACAAGAACAACAAAAAAGCTGATGATGGTATGGCTTTTCAATTAAAACATACAAAAAGAAGTAAAAATAAAAGTGCATCATTTTAACTTCTGATTTTTCATAAGCTCAATAACTATGGAACTTTAACCTTCAACACAACTGTTCTATTTTGAAAATAAGGTTATGACGTAATTAAACATGAATCTTTTTAGCTGCCTGTTTCATTAATAAAGACTTATCAGGCTATGTAAGGAGGTACTTAGTTGTCCAGTAGCTGAAAATTTGATCTCTAAAATGTGTATTATTAAGTTATATTATTCCTAGAAAGAGTTTATAGCAAGGTGGAAAAATCTTGGGATTTAAAATTAGACAGAAATCACAAATTCTGATTTGCCACCGGGGTGAATTCCTTCACCTTTTTGAGATACACTATTTTCACTTATATTACGCCAAAAACACTATCAGCTTCTCATAATGGGTGTGGTATATAAATAACCTGGAAATTAGAAGTTCTGAGTCCTTATGATTTGGAGTGAATTACTTAAACTCTTAACAGCATCTCCGTTTCACTAGGTATTTGAATAATTAAATTGTATTGTGTACATTTCAGCAATGTGCCCCAACCTTTTTGGCACCTGGGACCGGTTCCATGGAAGGCAATTTTTCCACAGACCAGGCGGTGGGATGGTTTTGGGATGATTCAAGGGCATTGATTGATTATGGTCTCTGTGCAGTCAAACCTCTCTGCTAATCATAATCTGTGTCTGCAGTCGCTCCCCAGCGCTAGCATCACTGCCTCA
Source organism: Neophocaena asiaeorientalis asiaeorientalis (assembly GCF_003031525.2). Taxonomy (NCBI): domain Eukaryota; kingdom Metazoa; phylum Chordata; class Mammalia; order Artiodactyla; family Phocoenidae; genus Neophocaena; species Neophocaena asiaeorientalis. The sequence continues at coordinate 21,694,579 of NW_020185337.1, read as the reverse complement.
GCTCCACCTCAGATCATCAGGCATAAGATTCTCATAAGGAGGGCGCAACCTCGATCCCTCTCATGCACACTTCACAGCAGGGTTCGCGCTCCTATGAGAATCTAATGCAGCTGCTGATCTGACAGGTGGCAGAGCTCAAGCGGTAATGCAAGCGATGGGGAGCGGCTCTAAATACAGATGAAGCTTCGCTTGCTTGCCCTCCGCTCACCTCCTGCTGTGCAGTCTGGTTCCTAACAGGCCATCGACTGGTGCTGGTCTGTGGCCCGGAGGTTGGGGACTCCTGCATTTCAGAATGGTTGTGAGCTATAATGACACAATGGACATAAAGACTGCTTGAAAATTATAAAGCTTTATAAATATATGTCTTATTACAAATAATTATATACATATATGTGTATATATATATAAAACATACTTCTCCTTGAAAGCTTTATCTAGTATCTTCAGTCTTTTCTAGAGCAGCAAGTACCTCATCCCAGACCACGTACACAGAAGCCTGGAAAGTGTGCCCTGAGCTGATGCATACACGATTGAAAGTGGCAAATCACCTCATCTAACACATAGAGTGACACTTTGTTCTTCTTTTCTACCTAACCATAGTCTATTTATAGCCTTAAAGAACCATCACTGATTAGAGGAAAGTAACTTTTTCTGGAGTCATTGATGATTACCTAAAATGGTATTTTTCGATCTCCCTATTTTGACTTCCATAGATTTTTTTTAAACTCCATTCCTCATAAAATCTTTCACCTTCTTATTTCTATTTCTTATGAAATCTTTTGCTCTCATTTTGAATTTAACGTTGAACTCTGATTTGATTCAAGCAACTGCTTAAGGGTATAGTCAGTGTAAGGTATTTTTTTGTTTTGTTCTTAACATGTAAACTTGTGTTACAATAAATTTCAAAGGTTTCTTCCCTGCCTGTCATACAAAGGGCTCCCTCCCCCCATAGGTTAAGACTATGAAGATGGTTGCTTAATAAGTATCTCTCAAACCCTTCAATGTTCTTACTCAAGGGATTTTAGGCTAAGTAAGCACTTTCTGAATTTAAAAAGCAGATAATTTGAACTGCATTGTAGATTAAAAAAAAGTGCTATTGTTTTTCAATTAGGTCAGTTATTGAGGATGCAATGGTGATACTGGCCATATTTATATGTCAGTCAATGCAGAGCAGAGAGTAATCTAACAGACACATGTAATCAAGAGATTATAAAGAAAAGGCCCTATTTGTTTTTATGTCACACACTGTAATGTATTATTATCTCCTTTACAATCTTTCTGTTTAACCAAATGTGTCAACTCAAATAATGACTTTTTCCCCCAACCTGAAAGATAGGAGAGCAGCCCTCTGGTTTTAGACTGCTTGGACTGTTGGAATCTCAGCTTCACCAGTCATTACCCAAGCCGCTTTCAGCAGGTTTTACATTTCTCTGTAGCTCAGTTTCTTTATCCACAACATAGGGATAATGATCATGCCCACCTCATCGGATCCTTGTAGCATTACAAACGGGAATGTGTGTGAAGTGCTTAGAAACGCTCCTGGCAAACAACCATCATCCGTATCTTCCTCATCCTCCTTTTTCTCCCCCCCACCCCATCATCTTTAGATGGGGTATGATTTGTACAGAAAAGCCTCAAATGCTCCAGGTGACAGCAGAGAGTAACAGTTAAATCCTGAGGCTATAAAATGGAAAGGCAGGACAAAACTGCTACCACTCAAAGAATGAACGCATTTGTGGTAGAGGCTGGTCAAATGCTCTCAATTTCCCTATTCTGGTCATATAGGAAGCCCTTATTTCCCATCATTCTGACAGATACACTGGGATGTGTCATTGGTTCCAGCCAACGGCATCAGGGTAGTGATGCTTAGCACTTCCAAACCTAATCTGATATCTACATAGTCACCCATTCATACTCCACCCCTTAACTGATAAACTCAATACCAGGAGGCCTGTGTTTAAGACAGCAGCCCTGGGAGATGGGAGGAGCAGATATCTCTGCATTCACTGTCTGAGGACCAAATGTCCTGTATCAGACTGAGCCATGAGTGAAAACCAACCTTTATTATGTTAAGCCTATGAAATTTCTGAGAGTTCGTTAAAGCTTCTATTCTTAATTTTCCATACTGATTACTAAGCTAATATCACTCAGCCCTAAATCCGTTCTCCTGTATTCTACACCGAGATGCTGGAGCTGGGAGCCTTCAAACCAGATGTCTCCTTTGACATTTACTTCTTGGTCAGGTTCTGCCAACGCTAGTGCTAAAAGAAACCATTAGACAAGAGGAGAGAGAGGACTCTGTTTCTGTTAGCGTTATCCCACAAGACTTAAGTCGGCAGCGGAAGGTGGGTCCAGTTTCTAAGCTTTTTTCACACGCCCTGAACTACCTTTACTGCACCAGCCCCTTCCCCCTACTTGAATATATAAGGATTGAGCAGTGCATCCCCTTCAGGAGTCTGGGTCCTAGATCTTCAGGGTCCTTCCTCTGAGCTCCAATGTTCCTTCATCAGCTGAGAAGCATCCCTCCTCAGAGTTGGGGTGCAGTTCTGAGGGGTCCCTCCGTCAACCTTTTAGGTTTGAGTAGCTCTAGTCTCCTCCCTGTGTGACTCCTCTGTATGGGTGGTTGCTACTTCTTGAAGTTACCAAACTTGTGTACCTTTCTGACATTTTCAATCTTCCAATAGCAGATTAAATAATTTTTCACATTGTATATTGTTAAAATTGCCTATTTCTGTTTTCTTGACTGTACCCCAACTTTTATAACTACCCGAGTACAGAAATCAGTTAGCCAAAGTCTGTGCTACCATAAGAAAAGTCTAAAATATGTGGCATTTGTTTAATGTTTAAGCAACGGGGAGGGAGGAAACTGATTACAAAGGTAGAAAGCTATTTATCTGCATGACGTTTGGGCAAAACTATTGGCAAAATCTCTATTTGAATTAACTCAAGAGGCAGACCCTGGGCCTGCTGGGCTGGCCACACTCAAAACAGATTGAAAAACAGAACTTAATAATGTATGTGAAGTACCATCTCAGGAACTAAGTGGTTTGTGTGAAAGCAGATCTGACCAGGAATACAGAGAGTCCGAAAGTTTCAAGGTTTGTTGGACCCAATGCCTGATTTCTTCTAAACCCCAACTGGTAGACCTGCCATTGAAGTGAGTGTTGAGTAACAAAGGTCCAATGAAAAGTTACATTTGAATAAAGTGACTCAAGGCTCATATGATTTTCAGAGCTGACACCGAGTGGACCCTCTCAGTTGAACAAAGCATCTCTGGACAAAGAGGTTAAGGATGTGGTCCTCCTGCCTGTTCTTCAAGATACGATCATGCTGAGATAGAGACATGGAGAACTGGAAATCAAGGGCAACCAAGATAGAACTCTGCTAGGCACATGGACTACCGGAAAGCGAAGAGATCAGAGCCCTAGCAGATTGCCGAGGATCGTCGTACTGAAGTACCGTGATTCCAGCAGTATGAGCCTTGAAATTCCTAAGACTTAAAACAACTCTTGGCTCCATAATTTTCCCCAAACAGGGAAATAAAATATTTTAAGGCTATACAAGTTTCATTAGGCACTTTGAACGTGGACAAGGAGAATAACAGAAAAGGAAGAACTTCCCAGAGGGCGTATCCAGAGGCTAGAGGAAAGCAGGGACAAGGGAGATCTCCCAGGGAGCAGGGTCAAAGCCAATTCAAGGATCCTCCCTGACCTAGAGGTCAGGGAGACTTGACAATGTCTGTCCAGCAGGAATACACCACTGACTTCCATGTACGTTTAGTTCTTTCTCTTTCCAAATGTGAGTGTTTATTGTGGTTTCCCTTTTCCTACTCCTCTCCTTCATATTGGGTATATATGTATGTTGGGAGCTGGTTGCAAAATATAAATCGTTTATTTATAGGTGATTGACCATCATCATCATTAGATAAGGACAATGAATAACCAGAGACCATGAATTTGAACTGAATCCAGTGACTGAAAGAATGTTTAGTTATCTCTCTTGGAAAATAATAGCCTTTCTTAATGAAAGAGTGGAAACGTGACATGAATGTTTGGCGACCCCAAGAGTGGACTTTGGCAGAGATGTCCTTATCTGCTTTTCCTGCCCACATGGCTTCCTGATATTCACCGGCCTCCCTTGCAGTTCAGATGGGGCTATGAGACTAGGTTGTGGCAAATGGAAGGATGTCTACACACTTCAGGTTGCTCCATAATAGCTCATGCACAATGGACAGCATAGCCTTTTCCTTTCCTCAGTGACCTAAGAGGCCATGTACTTAAGAAGGCAGCATAAAAAGAGGGATGCAGTTTTTGAATAATCAGTGAACCTTTGACAGTGAACCTCCAAGGAGAGCTGCCCTAGACACATGAGCTATGACATAAGAAACATTTTATTTTTCTGAGATTTGGGGGTTAGGTTACAGTGACTGAAGACTATTGCCCTAATACAGCATGCCTTACCTTCAGAAGCCAGGCTTCTAGTAATCCTAGAAGTGACATTTACTAGCTAAGTGACACTGGGAAAGTCACTTAATTTCTCTGGGCCACTACACATTTGTAAAATGAAGCTAATATTAGGTTACCCAAAATTATAAGAGAAAGTCAGGCCAAATGTTGGCTCAAGATTTTTTTTAATGGTTTTGATCTATGGTTCTATGAAATAGTAATTAAGCACTAAAGCCACTCTAATGAGATCACAGAAGTAATATTTTTATTTAAAAAATTTTAGTTATTGCATGGTACCTACAAAATCCAGCTTTATGTATAAATATTGTGCAACATGTGGATTTAAATGGTGTTAACTCATGCCAAGCAGTTTTATTGAAAACGGTAATTTACAAAAGAGCATATGACTGAGATGAAACACTGCAGATAATAATTTCAAAGAATCTATTCCCTAGAACTTTGTCCAATCACATTGCATACTTTCTTCATACCCTCAGCCCTCTCCCTACGGTCTAAGATGATGGAATTAAACAGAATTCCCATTTCTATGTTTTATCAATTGAAAGCCTATTCCTTTCCATGGTTTCTCTTGAAATTCACTCTATAATGTTTGCTCAGGACCATTGTTTTTATGTAAAATGATAGAAATTATGAAATAACTCAAAAGTAAAAAAATAAACCTAAAACCTTTGCTTATATTTAATTATATGCTCATCAACTAATAAATCAGGCTAATGAAAGTACGTGTTCTTATAAAATGGTAAAATAGCAATTAAAATACAACTAACATGTCAATTTAAAACTTAGAGATTGAATGGAATTTTCCTTCCTTAAATCAAAATGAAGTATGTTGCAGCCAACATCTAAACAAAGAACTTATAAAACTCCTTTTGCTAATGAGTTCTCTTTTCCTAATCACTGGGAAATAAAAGCTAGCTAAAGCCGAACATGTAAACTTAACGCAGAAAACAAAACAAGAAAGAGTATATTATTGATCTGGTCTTCAAATCATTTTAGCAATTCACGATTTTATATCAAAGTTATAATTTTTTGAATCCTATATATTCTAAAAAATGCCTTTAAAAAGGATGCAATATAGGAAAATACAGAAGGTAGGATTCTGATTTTTCATTATTTTTGGGTAACAGTACTCGTTTTCCTCCAGTGATTCCATTACCGAAGTGTAGAATGCAAGGTATAAACTTTAAATGTCTCTGTAAGGTCCCTGACATAATGGACGGGCGATGTCCAAAGAAACAGAAAGAAAAACAAAAATTGTTAACCTGAATTAAACTCTAGATTCTATGAAATTAAGATGTTTTTATTACCACCCGTTGATTCAGTGACGTCTATATGAGCAATATAATACATTGCAAAGCAGAGAACTATTGAGGAAGCCCTCCCCGGCCCCCTCCCCATTCCCTCCGCATCCATTCACACAAGCCATTGGAGGTACCACGGCTGCACTCACCAGTGTGGAGGTTTGCGAGGCGTCAGCCCATTCCTCTGAGCCCTCGGGGGTCCGCGTGTTGTTAGGGATCCTGCGAGGGTTACGCGCTATCGCTTCACACCAGCCCAGCATTTTCTCCTTCCTCTTATCCCTTTTCAATTTCTGAAATTCTGAAAATAATTTACATTCCCTGAAACAGGTCACTTGTTTTAGATGTCTGTTTTTTGGAAAATGTACATCATTGAAATGAAATAAGCAATTTAATGTAATACCAGTGGAGGCACTTTATTTTAGCCAGGTGTTATAGGGAGGAAAAGAAGAATACGCTGACCATTAATAACCTCAGAACCACAGGCAATGAAAACAGTACATGTCTACTCAAAGAGCTTAACGTTTTACACCTCAATTCGTGACACTTTTAGGTGGTGGGAATTCCTTGCATCAGGTTCTAAGTTATTTTCAAAGATCGGTTTCTAACAAGAAGTTCTTACCTTGAGAGCTAAGAACAGACTCAGTTCCTGATATATCTACATATTTCAATATCTAAAATTTGGCATAGCTTTTCAGCTGAATGTCCTACAGATGCAGAATGAATCGAACACAGGCCAGTGATGAACATTACTCGTTCTGGCAGTGGCATGATTATCTCTCTCATAAAATTCTGCCAACTAAAGAAGGAGAAATTTTAGGGCAAGCATGGTAAAATTAGTATATGACACCCATCACCAATCTATTAAAATAATAATTTAAAAAATATCCTTACTATATCATGAAAAAAAATATGCCACAACTCATTCTAGCTTTCCAGAACTTCCCATTTAAGGAATTTTTTTGTTTGTCTCTGAAAAAGTTACAGCAACAATAACTTTTAATGTAATGAAGAAAACATTGTTTCCTTGTAAAGTTTTACAGCCTAGTTTTTCCACTCCACTACGCTCAGTAATTAGAAATAGTTCATTGCAGATCTTTAGTTAAATGCATTACACTGTCAATTAAATATAAAAAATAATGTGGAGTAATTATTTTTCACAGTATCCAAAGCAATTAGCAATCTGGTGGTTTATAACATTTCAGAGGTTCAAAATAGCACATTTCATAGGACTAATAAAAGTAACAGTAAGAAAGGTTGCATTAACAGATTGATGAGTTATTATTGTAAATGACAAAATACTCAAGTGAAATGGATCTTAACAATGCAAATAGGAAATTAGTTTTAAAAAACTTTCATAAAAATTAAGTCTAAGATACTCAATGGAATGGCCTTTTAAATAAGACTGGCAATCTTATATGAGTGAGTCATTCATCTGAGGTGCAGGAAAATGGGGAGGGGAGCTTCAAAACAATTGTGTGAATGAGCAACAAGTTATTAATGCTTGCCCTTTCAAACACACTGCTTGAGATTTTATTTGAAAACGCTGATCTGTGTAATGCAAAATCTGCATATCCAACTAATTTGCATTCCACAGAAACTAAATATTTCCACATTCCTGGTACACAGTATCTTGGTTAGTCATCAGTATTTAACTACATTTCTTGAAGTGTACTAACAGTAAATGTAAATGAGCATCTTTATTCAAAAGCAGGGAGTGAAATGATACATAACGACCAAAACAGTTTAATCAAGTACAAACAAATGTCCTACTTGTAAGTCATTTGGCAATTAAAAAAATTTTTAACTCCATAATTAAATATATCACTTTAGTGCTTATAATAAAATGTTGAATTCATGCATGAATAAAAAGCATAATAAAGTGGCCCACAAAAATTATATCATCAGTACCCATTCTGGGATATGTTTTTAAAAGCAGTCGACTTCTTATTTCCTATTCAGTTTCTGAGATTAAATAAAGCAGTTTAATTTCATTTGTAGCCTTCTCTTGTGATGGTGGTGGTCATAGCTATATTCCTCCTTATTCAGTCAACATTAATTCTTAAGTATTTCTTGAGCCTCTACTATACTGTAGGTACTGAAGTAGGCATGGAAAAGCCATAAGAGGAAGATTACGTTCATTTTTGATTTGAGTCAGATTCAGTGCAATATTCTCTAGAATTTTAAAATCCAAGCATAACTAGGATCTTCCTGACTCCCTAATTTTTGAATTTGTGAACTTATATGCTCAACTTCAAGGCGACTGCCTGCCCCTTTTGATCTTAGACGTCCCCCCTGAAGTTTGCTTGTGCAAACCATCTTTCTGAACTGTTTTGTTGAACAAGTCATCATGACAGGGCTATTAAACTTTGGACTATACCTGCTGATGTAGTATAATAAAACGTCAGCTGCGTTTTAGTTTTTTTCTTTTTTTTGCATGTAACAGACATTATCTTAATTCTAGGATGATTAAGTAGGTTAAATAATTCAACCAGTTAAAATACATACTCTTTTCCCCTAAATAATGTGTTAATAATCATCACCGAATATTTACCATGGACACTGTCCTGTCTGTTGTGGGAAAACAGAAAAGAAACATGATACACGGCTATGGCCTGGAAGACCGGAAAGCTTCTCTTTGAACTTGGACATATTCATAGGAATATTCACAAAGAAAGTTAAATGTGTGAAATGACCAGAGCAATCTAACTAGACAGCATCACTTCACCTTTTATCATATGAATGAAGAATGTGTGAGATTATAATAAAGACCTCTGATGTTTACATTACTACATCTGGACATTCACAACATCTTATAAGAGAAAAGCTTTGTCTAATGACGTGCTCAGTATAGTATGCATCCACCCACTTTACTAGCTACTTTTGAGTTGAAGAATCATATCTGAAAGAAGCCAATGTTTCAGTGGCCTCCAAGGAAGCAGCACAGGTGTAGGTGACATGAAAGAGAGGGAGACAGGGAAGAAAGGGGAGCTCCACTGCACCATCCTGTAAATTCCTGTGGGTAAGAGACTGTGACAGTTGCTAAAGGTAATACCTGCTTCTCTATTATCACAAAACACTCAGACTTTAGGTTATACTTCACAGCGATCTTTTTGGCAACATGGATGACAAAGTAGAAATTCCAGAAATAGTTTAGGTTATAGATTTGAGATAACTGAAGGGTTAATAATGGTGATTGATGAGCCTCTGAAGACCAGTATTCTTCCTACACAGGTCTGGAGTGCTCATCATATTCTGAGGTGTAAGAATATACTGTCAGTCAGAAGGGTGGGCAAATTATGAGCATTTACAATTAACCCTAATGCACTTTAAACTGTAAGCATCACTAGTAATATATCAGAATGGAAACGTGGTCATTAAGTATTCATGTCAATTACCATCTAACCATTGAACCAAGCTAATATGAGATGCAGCAATGAGCAGCTTATATAATGATCACAGGACACTGAGATTTAACTAAGCTTAATTTTTAATATGCTACCCCTAGGAGCTAATTTAATAAATAGAAACACAGTGCATTCTCTGTGAGCTAAATTGACAACAAATTAAAATTAGGAAGAAAAAAATGCAGGGCAATTGGGTGTATGTCATAGAGAATAGTTACTTTTAATTCAGAAACATTTAGCAAACCCTTCCTTTGTGCCAGACAGTGTGCCTGGAACTATTGGTAAAAGGATTAAAGCGATCTGGAGTTCCAGGTAGAGGGGAAACTGACAAGTCAATCAACTTCTGATAGCAGTGCAATGAGTACTATGAAGACCTTGAGAACAGATGTTTGACTTAATATCAGCTGAAGGAGACCATTGATTTTGGACAACTCTCCAAAGAAAATACAATGACAAATAACTTACATGAAAATTAAAATTCTTACTGGCTGCCGCAACCAGCTTTGCTACACAACGCTAGGGGGCCTCCTTCCCATTGTAATCCGTGTAAATGGCACTGCGCTCCTGCAGCTATGCTGCCTGGCGGAAAGAAAGCCCAGCCGATCTCTCTAGGTGAGCTTATTAAAATGACCTTACTGTACCCCCAAACTAATGTAATTCAGCTAGTGGGAAGCAGCCGCATGGCACAGGGTGATCAGCTCGGTGCTTTGGATGGGATAAGGAGGGTGGGAGGGAGACGCAGATGGAGGGGATATGGGGATATATGTATATGTATAGCTGGTTCACTTTGTTATACAGCAGCAACTAACATACCGTTGTAAAGCAATTATACTCCAATAAAGACGATAAGAAAAAAAAAAGAACATTTTCTTCTCAAAACGCAGTTGCTTGCCTCTACTTTGCCTGTCTACCTTCTCAACTCTCTCCTTCCTAAAACATCACCCGCTCCCTGCCACATCCAGTAGAGTATAGTTAAGGGCCTGGTCAAGTCCTTCCCTCTTCACCACATACACGTAACTGAGAAAGTCTCCCCCACCTCCTCATGTACACAACCATCCTCAAATTGGTAACTTGAGGATAGTCCTTGTCTAAGAATTTGAAAGGATTTTTCAAACAAAAATTTTAGAGATTTGACTATATATTTCCTTAGTTAAGTGTCCTTAAGAAATATGTCTCAACAATTGAACACTTTCCTCACCCCACTAGAATAAACATGAAGATCGATCTCCATTATGAAAGAAACAACTTGCAAATAAAAGAAGGAAGGAACAGTTAAGAACATGCTTCCCTTCCTCGGTAGGCTGCAATATCGCTGACAATTAATGTTTGTTTTTTGAAAAGGTGCATGTATGTGTATGTGTGTGTGTGTGTGTGTGTGTGTGTGTGTGTGTGTGTGTGCTCCAAGAGTACTCCCTAGACCCTCAGAAGACTATAACACACATGCCTAAAAGTCACACCAACTGCTACGCTGGATGCCTGCGTGGATGTTTTGAAGTGCTCACACACAACTGTGAGTTGTCCTTGAAGACACGGAGTCCTAACAACCATCAAGAACTGCCTGGTGGGAAGTCTTCAGACCAGATGGTCTTTACACTAGGTAACTATTTATTAAATTTACTGCTATGAAATGGAAGTATGTGCTGAGGGCCTTCTGATTTCTGTGAGAAGGGTGTGAGCTTTCTCAAATGGACAGAGAGGTTCATAGCTGCCTTCTAAGATGTGGAACACTAACTGATATAGAGCCCAATAAATAACTGTTGATACTAAAATAAAGGAGAAAATAAAGAAGAGCTCTCCCCTTTGGAGTAAAGTTAAGAAACGGGAACAACCATAGCGTGACTCATAGAGAAGATTTAAATGCTTAAATGCTTTTTTGCTTGGACTATAGGAAAGATATATTTAGTACATAGTTTTCTTTTTAAAAACTCTCCCTCTACCTTGCAATCCCTTTTAGAAGCAGCCATCTTTCTGTGAAGTCTTACAAGTTACTCTAGCCTTGTGAATGAAGAAATGGCGCAGAAAAGGTAGGGGGCTCCTATTCGCCCTCTGTTGGGGCGGTGCAGAGAGAAGGGTTTTGAAGAGACAGTCTTGGTAGCAGTATGAGCCGTAACACTGAGGTCATTAGAAAAGGAGGAAGGGGCAGCTTCCAGGTCCGCAACCTTGGGAAAACTATAATAGCAGGGACTACTCCAGTCTTAATACAGACGCAGAGGAAGGGAAGGCCACACACACATTTCCACACTTTAGTGATGGCTAAGAAGCCTCTTTATGAGAGGGTGGTAGTCACTCAACCCTTAGCACATAGGTTGGGCCAATCTTTGAGACATCAAAAGTGAAGTGTGAGGGACTTCTAGTTTAAACACTGACATGTAAAGAGTGTGGAAATCATCAGTCCCATCCTTACAAAAAGATAAACCTGAACAAACTGAAAATTAATGATATTTCTTGGAACCATCAGAGAATGAAGTTGTAATAAAAAACTACTACCCCCAAATATGGAGAGACAGATGCCTACAGAGATGCATGGCCAATTTCAGAATACATGCAGAGAAGCTGCTAGAACCATAAACTGGTGTTAGCACACAGTAATTTTGATGTATTATTGGAGGCACAATATGGCCTAGCTTAAGAAGAAGAACTTCCTGGAGGCTGCATTCTTAGTGGAGGCCCCAGAGTTTCCTGGGTCTCACCACCAGGAAGCTTACCTAGATCTCATGATGAACAGCTGAGAAAGGTGCCACTGTGGCACTACTAGGGAGAAGGGAAGAGTAAGCATCATGAAATGCTCTAGAACACTCCTATACAAAGACCTATTCTGGGCTTCCCTGGTGGCGCAGTGGTTGAGAGTCCACCTGCCGATGCAGGGGACACGGGTTCGTGCCCCGGTCCGGGAGGATCCCACATGCTGCGGAGCGGCTGGGCCCGTGAGCCATGGCCGCTGAGCCTGCGCGTCCGGAGCCTGTGCTCCACAACGGGAGAGGCCACAACAGTGAGAGGCCCGCGTACCATAAAAAAAAAAAAAAAAAGAAAAGAAAGGTACATTCAAGAAAACAGATTTTTAGTTGCAGGTATATACCAAGAATCAGTAAACTTAGTGCTCACTCACAATGAACCTCCTTCTTCCCTTTCTATCTAGTCTCCAATTGTGATACTTATATAAATGAAGAGGGGCTTCCCTGGTAGCGCAGGGGTTGAGAGTCTGCCTGCCGATGCAGGGGACACGCGTTCGAGCCCTGGTCTGGGAAGATCCCACATGCCGCGGAGCAACTAAGCCCGTGCGCCACAACTACTGAGCCTGCGCTCTAGAGCCCAGGAGCCACAACTACTGAGCCCACGTGCCACAGCTATTGAAGCCCACGCGCCTACAGCCCGTGCTCCACAACAAGAGAAGCCACGCAAAGAGAAGACGGCACACTGCAATGAAGAGGAGCCCCTGCTTGACGCAACTCGAAGCAACCAAAAATAAACAAACAGATAATTTTTTAAAAATGAAGAAAAAAGGCCATACGGTTCTAATATTTCATTGTTTAAACTTGTCATCTTCATTTCTTTAAGTTCTTAAATAACCAGTAATAATCATGGTAAGTATAAGATTTGTAAGCAAAAATTTTTAATATTAAACATATGGAAGCCTCTTTGTGGATTTCCTTTCATATATGAGGTTAATTGAACATACAGTGTCCATAATACCGTAGAATTTATTTATTTTTAACATTAAAATTATTGCATATGACCTAATCAGAATTACATTTCAGTGTCAAAAATACGATGAGTATGCTATTGGATACTCGGTCTTATTTTTATCTTGGACACTTGACCTGACTAATAATTCAGATATCGACTACCAAGATTTTTTTTAAATAGTACAATTATTTGCCACAAACTAATCTTGGCCACTCCCAGAAATTACTTGTCCTTAAATATTCAGTAATATCTGGGTTTTAAATATCACAGTTTAATTGATTATAAACCGATATCCAGAATTCAAAGTGTGAAAGGTATATTAACTTTTAATAAATCACTTTTGAATTTTTTTTTTCTGAGAAGCTGATCCTTGTAAGCCTCCTTGTAGCCTCCTTTTCTGTATTCATCTCCCTGAAATGTCTCTTCTCAGCTCTCCTAGTTTTGTCATCAGTCTACACTAGACTACGTCAGCAGTAACCCTGCGATATCTTGCCTGGTTCCTTACCTGCTTCCCTATCTATGAGAACTTGGTGGTTTATTTACTCCACCATCAGAGAGTCTTTTGCATTTCATGATTATTTGTTCATTCTCTGCCTCCCTACCTATGTTGAGGGTAGTCTGAGAAAGGGGTGAGGGTGTCTTCAAATAAGTCTCTTATGTCATGAGGATCAAAACCAAATCATAGCACAAAGCAGATACTCGGTAATGTTAGATGAATATTGAAATAGGAAGAAGAAATGCACGTTGTCAAAATAAAGAAAATATTTTCCATATGTTAATGAAAAGCAAAAACATTACTCAGTGCTGAGCCATCTTTTAATACTATCCACATACATTATGTATAAGAATGCCATAGGGACTTCCCAGCTGTCAGAGTGGTTAAGAATCCGCCTGCCAATGCAGGGGACGCTGGTTTGAGCCCTGGTCGGGGAAGATCCCACATGCCACGGAGCAACTAAGTGTGTCCGGAGCCTGTGCTCAGCAACGGGAGAGGCCACAGCAGGGAGAGGCCCGCATACCGCAAAAAAAAAAAAAAAAAAAAAAAAAAAAAAAAAGAATGCCATAAAAATGTAAGTTAGAATTAAAGTCATAAAGAGAGGTCATTTTGTGAAGATACGACAAAAAACTACAAACTACTTTTATGACAAATAGGAAGTTGGCACCAAACCAGAGAATATAAGATAGAGAAAACTATTCAACAGTTGATTCTCAAAGGGAAAAATTAAAACTTCATTTGAATGCATCAAAAAATTATGTCTATTATATATAGAATGGATAAACAACAAGGTCCTACTGTATAGCACAAGGAACTATATTCAATATCCTGTGATAAAGCATAATAGAAAGAATATGAAGAAGGTATGTATATGTATAGCTGAATCACTTTGCTGTACAGCAGAAATTAACACAACACTGTAAATAAACCATACTTGAATAAAATACATTTAAAAAGATATGAGCTTCTGCAGAGTTCTAATGCCACTAATTTCACCACGAAAGAGAAAAGAACATGCATGTATATACATAAGCAAATGTGTAATTTGGAACTGATTCCATGAGAGCTAATTTTGGGTATATGAATAGTAAGTTTTAAAACAGAATCTGTGAAGATCCATCTGAAGATAAATTTGACATTTAAAATGTATCCTGCTCCATTATGGAAAAAAACGTTGAACTGATGATAAAAGAAGAAGGAAACTTTGTTTTTGACACAATAAAATAAAAAGGGACTTTGGTGGACTTCATACCCCTCCATAGATTGCTTGTGTGATGACAAGAGATTGCTTGTGATGACAAGCAAGGAGTATTGACCCTAAGAGCCTTTTTTTTTTTTCCAGAATAGGAAATAGAAAGTTCTAATATGACACTATGTCCTGCTGCCAGATTCCTGACCACACATTTTTCTGTAACATTTAACAGATCCTCTACAACATGCTAAATAGTTCCTTAAAATTTAATTCACAATGCACAAGAAATGTCTGAAGCTTTAAACAATAGCTTAAAAGGAACAAGGTCACTGTAGCCAAAGAAAAAAGGATATCTACAGAAAAACCCGGGAAGGAATTACATGATTGAGCTGAGGTATCATGCCTTATTTCCCAATCATAATCTAGATCCATGATAGCTTGATTTATGCAGGCCTAACTAGGGCTTCTGAGCAGCCAGGTGTAAATAGCAGATATTCTTTAGGGAATTTACTGTAAAGATGCTTCATGACCTTTGTCGATGGTAAATCCCAATAACAAGAACCACCCAGTGGATTTGCTCGGACAAGTTGCATGCAGACTCAATGTGCTCATTCAGTAGGTTGAGAAACGAAACCCTGACCGGAGATACTGCAGTTCCAGAAAAGGCATAAGGTCTGCCTCGGGGCCATTCACCTCTTGCTTTCTTTGATCCCAGAATTCGCCACCAAATAAAAACACAAGTTACGCATTATATGTTGCTACTGTTGAAAACTCTCCCCGTATAGTTTCTGTCTGACAACCCAAGGGGAATAGAATAATCCTGAAATAGAACATTTTCCAGCAGTTTATCTCTTAAAGAACATTATAAAAGTCTATTTTGTTCAGATAAGAAAACACCAGGGCTATTAAGTAATATGAAACCAACAATTACTCTATGTTACACAATATTATGTAGTATATTTATTAATTGTCTCATGATTTAGGTGAGTTAATATAAAACCTTGTCCAGATTTTATACTGTTAAAGACAAGACTCTCTTGTCATTACTATATATTGTCCATGCACCAAAATTTCAAGCTGGATTTTAGTCATCAAGCAAGAAGATTGGTGGAAATAATATTGGAAATAGGCATCTTGCAAAATAGTGAAATCTCCCAAGATTGCCTTTGAATATTAGAGAAATCTTAAACCTAAGAAATGTATTCAATACATACTCAAATACTGGTCTTGTTCTAGGAATCTGAAACTCAATTTAGTTACTGAGTCAAAGGTCCAACATATAACGCTTCAGACTGTTTAACAGTCAATTTTCTGGCTAAACAGAATTTCTATGTGATTCAAGTACAATAATATAAGGGGAAAAAAATTCATAATAGAACGAATTATTTTTCAATTATGTATATACAATTTTTCTAAATTTCTGTATTATATTTTAAATGTCTTGTGGTTCCAAATGACTATTGTCATTAAGATGTGTCACAAACATTTTCCATTTGAAAAGCTTTGTCATTCAAGCCAATCCTATTTTCTATTACTCCTGTCATTGTGCAAATATATTTATGACATGGACAAAACAGAGCAGAGGTGTTGCATTGCTGCCTAGTACCCAAGTTTCTGGTTTGGCTTGGTTTCGTTTGTTGGCATATTATGAATAGTGTTTTATGAACTGCAGACGGGAAATATTTTTTCAATTAATTAACTTACATGACAAAGAATCTGAAGTGCACATTTCTTCCTGATTGCTGTCACATTTACCCAACACTACAGTAAAGCAAATTGGAATGAATTTAAAGAAACTGTCAGTCTAGAGACGTTGCCTTTCTCATCACAGCTCAGAGGAAGACTAAGGTGACTTAAGATTTTTTTAAATCAATGAAACATAAATCATGTGTTTTCATATGTGAGAAACAAAGTACTTTTTTCCCCTTATGCATTATGGTAAGATTCTTATCCCCAGTCACATTTGAAGAGTCAGTACAAAACAGCATTATTTTTTACATGGTATGGCACAATTGGAGGTGTTTAGTGAAAGATCTAATAAGGGGAAAACTTGTTTGGGTAGAGGATAATAACAGGATTAGTATTTGACTGGCGTTATGCCTAATACTATCTATCCCAACACCAAAACTGCACTCCTTAAGTTCCTTCTTGCCCGTGGTGCTGTGTAGGTCTCATTCAGAGAACTTTAAACACAGTCTTTGCTCTCTAGAGGGCTTCACAGTAAAAGGTGTAGGAAAGTGAAAGGCAGAATAGAAGAATGAATTGACACGAAAGACACATTTTAAATTTGGCTAATTACATTGAAGTATATGTATGTGACTCTAAGAAACCACACATAGAAGGTAATAGTCACAGGATGTGCATTTGATATCTCCATTTGAATTATATGAAAACTGTATGCTTCTTCCTTTATTATGTAGTTCTGTACAATACATCTTCATTTGTCGGTATTTGAGACCAGGAATTCCCAGTTAATGAGTAATCCAGAATTAAATGTAGGAAAAGTTTATTTTAGACAGCTTATTAAAATGACTAATTCATGACCTATAATGTCCAAAACAATTGAGTTTTATTAGCCAAGAAGGATATTTGATACTGGAGTTCGTTATTAATTAATTTAGTCAAAAAGCAGCTTAAAGTATTCGAAATGAAGATGCTTAAGGGAAAAAATTTAAGAGAAGTAATCCAATAAAACCAACCATTACATGGAGTTGGATGTTTTACTAGACACAGCAGAACTAAGTTCTAAATATGTCGGTGTAAGCGATATTTAATTCTAATTCAAAATAACCTTAGGTATCCTGCATTCTTCTAGCCAATACTTATGTCATATGTAAAGTGAATAAAACATTCACTGGAGCTGTCTGAGCAAGTCTATCACCTTGAACTGAAACTAAGTTAATCGCCTTCCCAAAGGGAAGACCAAAACAACACTTGATTAGAGTGAAATGCCAAAGAACACTTAACTTTTCATTTACATCTACACAAGTAGACCCTTGAAGAATGGTAACTCTGTATCCACAACAGAAGATGAAAGCAGAATCTTTGCAGAATTGATTGGAAGCTAAAAGCTCTCAGCAAAGAATATAACTGATGTAAGAAATACTTGATAATCATTCTTTCCTTTTCTGCAATAAGAAAGACACGTTTCGGGCTTCCCTGGTGGCGCGGTGGTTGAGAGTCTGCCTGCGGATGCAGGGGACATGGGTTCCCACATACTGCGGAGCGGCTGGGCCCGTGAGCCATGGCCGCTGAGCCTGTGCTCCGCAACGGGAGAGGCCACGACAGTGAGAGGCCCGTGTACCGCAAAAAAAAAAAAAAAAAAAAGAAAGACATGTTTCTTGCTTATACATCAGAAGAGATATCACAATAATGCTATATCTTTAAGTAAAAAGATAAACATGGTCAACTACAAGTTACCTGCATTCAAAAAGTATTTTGGCCAAAACAAATAATTCATATTTTACTTTCAAAATACTTTCAAGAAAAAAATGTGGAACTCACAGAGACAGAGTAGAATGGTGCTGCCAGGGATTGGGGGCAGGGAAGTGCAGATGTTGGTCAAAGGGCACATATTTTCAGTTATAAGATGAATTAGTCATAAGGATGTAATGACATATTTTCAGTTATAAGATGAATTAGTCATGAGGATGTAATGTATCACACGGTGACTAGAACTAGTAACACTGTATCATACACCTGACATTTGCCAAGAGACATGTAACCATCTGCAGTAATGGATTGTAGTAACCATTTTGCAATGCATACGTATATCAAATTGTCATCTCATATACTTTAAATATATACAATTTTGTTTGTCTATTGTACCTCAATAAAGCTGGAAAAAAAAAGTTGTTTAAAAAAAGATACATTCAAGATATTCTGTACCAGAATACCACAAATGTGTATATATATGGCCATATGTTGTGATATTTCTCAGCATTTATTTAAAAATAAGAACTGGAAAGACCCAATTCACTGGAAATTAAAAAAAAAAATCAACTTCTTAAGGTTCTTTTTCAGGTAGTAGACAATCTTCCTCTTTCTATCAGACTGACAACATTGAAGCCTAAGTCGTTTCCCTTTAAGCTTCCTATCTACCAGGTCCACAACTCACGCAGTGGTGGTGGGGGTTAGGCTGGGGTAGAGGTGACCGAGTTTAAGTGTTCAAATGAAAAGCCTCTTAGAAACTGCTCTGGTCCTTATTTATGTGTCAATCCAGGCTCCCTTGGCCCCTGGGATTGGGGGCCACATCAGAGCCCCTTGGCCTCTGCTGCTACTGCCTCATTCCTTGACATCTCTGGTTGATCTCAGCTCCTTTCAAGACTGAGGCAGGGGTCAGGGCTGGACTTGGGCTTGGCGTCCACCAGGCTCCTTGTGATGGAAGCTGCAGCTGCTCTGACAGTCCCGGTCCCTGGTGCTCTGGATCCCCAGCATCTGCCTTTACTGGCCTGGTGACACCATCCAAAAGTGTGCGGGAATTAATGCCCAGTAGGGAAACTAAGATTAGTGAGAGATAACGTGACAAGAATTCCTTGCCCTTCCTCCCTGCTCAGGGACTGTTCTAAGGCACGCTGGTTCTACATGTTCTACCTGTACACTTCCTCTGTGCAAGCCGACTGGTCACATTTTCTTGTTAAGCTATGGGAAGGGATAATGCAGTATCTTTAGGTGTTTTCCCTCCCCTGTGCTGTTCTGCAATTGCACCCCTACTAGAGCATTAGTGTGTAAACCTTGCTTCAGCCTCTTTTTTCTAGACTACCTGGGCTAACACAAGAATTGAAACCTGAATTTTGATGTCAACTCTTATTTTTAAAGAATTTAAAAGAATTAAATTCAATTTAACAAACATTCCCTTCTATATGCCAGGCATTGGAAGGCTATACACGTGAATACAGTCCAGGCTGAGTCGTTATGGAGATCTTAGTCTAGCAAAAGAGATAAATAGAGGGATTAGAGCAAGAGTCACCAACTGAGTGACATTCAAATATTTAACGACCAGTATGGCATGAGGACTACCAATTACGGCAGATATCGTCCTTTTGGATGTTGGATTACCAGAGATGCTAGGGCATCCAGGTGGCCAGAGTTCACTCAGAAGGCTGAGGTCCGCATTAATTATCACCTGGAACAGAGGTACTGCACTATTTTAACAGCTGGTCTGGTAGTCTGGTGTGTGGCATCAGTCTGCACACCGAATGCCGTAAGTCCCGAAGACACATAAGTAAATGGATATCATGTGACTGAGATTTTATTGTGCAGAAGCATTGGATCACTTACACTCTCAGGAAACTTCTGCACTTTATATAATCGGCTTTACGTTGTCCCCCTTTAAGGAAAGTTTTCTACCCAATCTTCCTGAAATGGATCCAAATGTATAGAAAAAAAAAAAGAACATTTTGCACACACCTCGAGGTATGCACTTCAACCACAGAGATATGAAGTATCTTTATATGCAGGAAGATTTATGAATCTCTTCGGAAGTTCTGACTTTGTGTCTACATGGTATCTCAATAATCTGCCTCTTCTGTGATTTTTGTCAGTCCAGGATAATTCATAATGGTGGACTGAGCTCTATTTTATCGGTCTTACCTGAAAACATGCGTTGGATTTGATTTTGAATGCCTGCACTTCTTTTTAACACATCACTGATGCTTTTTTGAACATTTTTCTTCAGTTAGTCTTCAGTTAAATGTGCTCATACAAATGTTACAAACACGAGTGACGCACTGGGAGGTCCCCCAGTTTTGAGTTACTTGAAACTCTTTAATTCCAAAGTCATTGATGTGATAAAAAGCAACTCGGCAAGACTCAGCAGTGAAATATGCCAAATTTCAATAAGCTGTCACAATTTCTTCCAAAATTGCCTTAAAGTGGTGAAGATTAAAATCACAATCTGAAAGAAAATTCACTCCCTTAATTACATTCCCCAACACAGCAAGCAACGAGAACTGCTCACATATTCCACAGCATGACCCATCCCGCTCAATGACACGATGAAAATTGGGCTCATGAACTTTCTCTTTCGCTTTGAATAAAATGTCGAAACCTTTATTTGTCCTCCTTGTATGGCAGGTACCAACATGTGAAAACTGAACTCAGTTTTTCCATGTTTAAACCAAACTACAAAATCTTTACTGAACTGCTTTATTAGGGTTTTTATAAATTGTGAAGACTTGTGCAAACAATACTACAGTCAGGTTAATTCCTCTCATTCAATAGGCTGCCTGGGGGATGTTGCTTGTTCCCCATCCAGAGCAACGAGTAGGTGATTCTGACCAGGAGAACTGAGAGGCAATTTAGCACACCTTGGAAGGCTGAGTAACCAATTGGCATTTAGAAGAGGGAAGAAAGTAGATTTCAGGCAGAGATAATGGTAGAAAATTAGGGAACACAGAACCATAAAGACGTGTAGATAAAGAAAAGCAAACTATTAGAATTGGAATTTTAAAAGCCCTTATTAGATAAATTACTGATTAGATATTATTACTGCTTATTAGCCCTTACTAGACACATTCTTCTCATTTTAAAGATGAAGAAATTCCCAGAGAAACTGTCTTGATAATCTCTAGACAGCAGAAATTGACAGGACACTGGAATACCAAATTTTACAATGTAGCTCTAACCTGTTTCCCCAAATCCAGACTCAACAGCTAACTGCAAGTGTATCCACATCAATGTCCTGTGTGGATACATTTGATACATACAATGTCCTGTATACACACACACACACACAATGGAATATTACCCAGCCATAAAAAGAATGAAATAATGCCATTTGCAGCAACATGGATGGACCTGGAGATTATCATACTAAGTGAAGTAAGTCAGACAGATATGGCTTATATGCGGAATCTAAAAAAGTTACAAATGAACGTACTTACAAAACAGAAACAGACTCACAGACTTAGAGAACGAATTTATGGTTACCAAAGGGGAAAGGTTGGGGGCAGGGGTAGATTGGAATTTTGGGACTGACACCTACACACTCCTATAGTTAAAATAACCAACAAACACCTACTGTATAGCACAGGGAACTCTGCTCAGTGTTCCGTAATAACCTAAATGGGAAAAGAATTTGAAAAAGAATAGATACATGGATATGTATAACTGAATCACTTTGCTGTACACCTGAAACTAACACAACATTGTAAATCAACTACAGTCCAATATAAAATCAAAATTTTTAAAAAATATTAAATGTAATACGTGAAACTACTGACTTGTAAAAAAAAAAAAAGGAATGGCAGGATTACTATGTCTAAAATAGATTTACCTTCTCCTCAAAATTGTTCTGTCACCTAAAACTTCCATTTTTGTTACGACTTCCCATACCCTCAGGTTCCTAACTAGAAATGTGGATGCCACCCATGGTTACTATCCTCCCCATATGTCTAGTCAGCCCCCAGATTATAAAGACTGATTTCAGAAAGCATCTCAAATCCAGTTTCTTCTCTCCGTTTCCTGCTACCGCTGGCTTGATTCCAATTCCTCAGCTCTCCTTTGGGTTATTAACCAGTCTCCTCACTGGTCCCCCTTTTCTGCACATGGGGTGTGAGATGCCAGAAAAGCCTCCAGCTCAGCGGCAGTTTGAAGGGTGTGAAGTATTCTTGTGAAACAGGATGGGGATCAGGGCTAGGACTGTACTTATTGGTATAGAAATAATGGTAGTTATTGGTATAGAAGTAATATTAGAAACCATAGAAATACATGGGATTGCCCCAAAACAGGATGGTGAAAAAGGAAGGGGTGAGGAATAGAAATACAAAGTGATACCTTTTGATTTTTACAGTCTACTGCTGCTTATATTCTCCCATCTTCCATGTGGATGTGGAATATTCTTTCATCAATTCACTAGTTAAATCAGAAAATTAACCAGCCAGACTTTCCAAATAATTACAAGAAGAAATATTGATAGTTGAAAAGACTACATAGAGCAAAATGTTAAGCTAATGGTGTTTGATGATTAATCAGATACTTTAAAATAACGTTATGGATTCAATCATAAATTTAATTGTTTCAAATCATTCTTTAATTAGCATCAATTCTTTGAAGTTTTAGGGAGCAGAAAATAGCCCCAAATTATATTTGAAAAACTCTACAGGTTTTGGAATAATAGCTATTATCTGTGCTTAACTCTATGGAGACTGTATTAAGAACTGTACTGTATAAGTGATAATGACAGCCTTCTATTATAAGCCTCTTTCATCTGTCATCACTTGTGATCTCAAGATCAGTTATTTTCATCGCTACAGAAATGGTTTTGATTAAATGTCTAAGTGACAGAAGCGTCAGTGATTTAATCCCAATACGTTCACCATTTATCTTTCTTTTCCTACATGTCCAGGGTTTAGTCCTCTTCTCTCTCTTTAACAATGTTTTTTAACCCTGGCTGCACACCAGAATCAGTCGGAGAGTTTTAAAAAATTACCGTTGCCTCAGTCCCATCCAGTCGTTTCTATTCAATTAATGTGTATTTGGATGTGGGCACTGTTTTTTTTTTTTTTTTCTTTTTTTTCTAATGAAAACAGGGCTGAGAATCACTGCTTCTACATTCTCTCCCATTTTCTGGAAAATAATCTATTACATTCTCAATTTTTGTCTCACCTCAATGTCTTACTTTCCTCATGTATAGATTAATAAATCTAAGTTCCTCTTCGATATCTCAACTTAACATGTCCGAAAATAAGCTCTTGACCACTCCTCTCCGAAATGTGCATTGTCCACCTTCTTACACGCATAATAGCTAAAAAGTATGGGATTTGGATTTTAGTTACACTGCTGCCACCCTGATATCATCGCTTATATTCTTGTCCTCTGACAGCATAGTCTTTACAGAGCAGGCAGAGCAAGTTTTTAAAAATTAAAAAAAAAAAAGTAAATGATCCAGGTGAACTTATTTACAAAACAGAAATGGACTCACAGACGTAGAAAACAAACTTATGGTGACCAAAGGGGAGGGGGCAGGGATAAATTAGGAGTTTGGGATTAACATGTCCACACTATATATAGAACAGATAACAAGGACCTACAGTATAGCACAGGGAACTATACTCAATATTTTGTAATAACTTATAAGCGAAAAGTATCTGAAAAAAATATATGTATAACTGAATCACTTTGCTGTACACTTGAAACTAATACAACATTGTAAATCAACTCTACTGCAATTTTAAAAACCATAAATAAAAAGTGTAAATTGGATAATGTCTGCTTACAACCCTCCAACCATCTGCTTATACTGAGGATGAAGCCCAGTCTCTTCCCGTGGCCTTCATGTATGTCCATGCAAGTATGTGTGCACATCTAGAGGTACATATACACACAGGCATGAAAGTGCAGGGTAGGGAGAGGAGGGGATGCAGGTGTACTTTGAGATATGGAGTCACAGGAAGTTTCTCAAGCTGTCTGAAGATGTTCTCTCCTATGCTTCTCACTTTTCTCTTCCAGCCCCTTTGTCGGGAGCAAAGAGCCCTCTGCTTCTTTCGCGTACTCCCTTTTTCCTTGACCTCATCTGGCAAACGTTTGCAGGAATTCTGCCAAATGCCCTGCGGTCACATACATTTTTGGCAGACGCTTTCCAAGAACAAGTTTGATTCTGCACAGCACCAGCTTCTTTACTCTGGTGAGCATTAAAGAGGAGGATGTAAGCAACAGATATGGAAGGTATTGGTATTAAAAAAAGGATATTTGCTCACCCACTAGAATCTGTAATTGCTCTGACTTTGACCTGTGCTCGGACAGTGAGTTGATGGAAACTGTGACCTGCTGGTCAATCAAGGAGGCACAGCTTTGGGGCTTCCTGGGTTTTAGGGTATCATCCTGGCCTTCACAAGGCTTTCCTAACTCGGGATCTGGGAGGCCCTCGGTGCCTTTTTGGATTAATTCCGCCCCATGACTTTGTTGTGAAGTTTAGGCAGGACTGGGACATGTGAGTCCATTTCTCTGGTGGGTGCTGAGGAGGACCGTAGAGCTTCTTTGTTCACATAACTGAAGGACTCTTTCCCTAAGCCATAAAATAGTCTCCTTATGGCGTTTTGTACCAGCCATTGCAAGCTCACTAGGTAAATTTATTCTGGCTGCTACCTGATGCCCCTTTCCACCATGCAATGTTCAGGACTGGACTCAGATGGGGATGTGGGCACCTTCACTGCAGTGGCACCACATAATAAAGGGACTCCCAACACATCTGTGCCCCGAGAAATTACAGCGAACAAAGGACAACCTGGCTCCACAGTAAAACAAGATGAAGCATTCGACTATCAACAGAAAGAAATTTCAGACTCTCACCAAGGAAGAATTTGAGAAGGGGAACTCATTTTTCAGGTGACCTTGAAAGGGCTGTTAGGATTTGGTATAATTTGAGCGCATCGTAGCAGAGTCCTGGAGACTGCCTGTGGGCCACACCCTACAGAAACTACAGAGAAACTGCCTCTGTAGCTTCTCCATCAGAGGGAGGAGTGCAGGGTTCTGGGGTGACTGAGGCGATGAGATGGGATCCCTGCTGGGGACCAGGGTGCCTAGGACACCAGCATGGTTGTCAGGTGGCACAAGCTTACCCATATACCAGCTACAGTTATATAACATTTATATAAATATAACTTTCACGGAAGCATTATTTATAGTTATAGAAAAGTAGAAACAATCTAAATGTCCTTCACGGGATACAATTAAATCAATTTTACATTATAAACAACGAAGGAGGCTGACACTCATGGTGCATCGTTTAAAGTAAAAAAGCGAGTTTCAGGCTAAAGATAGTACCATCCCCTCCATTTAAGAAAAGCGTGTGTATGTGTGTGCATGTGTATTTGTGTGTGTTACATACACATGCAAACATCTAGGATGTTTTATATCAAACTTCAACAACAGTTCCTGGAAAAGTGAACTATGGAGGGAGTGGAGTAACTGAAAAGGACTTCAGATTTTATGTTATCTGCTAAATATTGTTTGAATTTTACAAGGAGTATATGTCATTTTGGTAATTCAAAACTAATCTATTAGACAAAGGAGTTGGAGTGGCGTGTGTGTGTGTCTGTGTGTCTGTGCGTATATAGCTTTTAAAATCAAAAGTTTGAGGATAAAAGCTAGCGGATATAGTTTGAGAGGTACTTGGAGATTTCGCTTGTCCTAAGGTTCCCATACACAGTGCTTGAAGCAATGACCATGGGCAGGGCATTTGCAATGGTCGCCCACATGGATAAGGAGAACTTTGCAATACTAAACAATTTATAATCTTCTTAAATGTTATAACAGTACATATATAGTACTAAAGTAAATACTTAATCAACCAATATTATATGCATATAGTATATGTATATATAAATATGTTTGGATTGAGTTATATATGAAATCTGATGCTGATCAATACATTAGCAGAGGTTCATATAGAATTGAAAATACTTTTATTTTTATAAAATTATTTAATAAAATGTCAGAAACTTTTCAGAAAATAAATTTTAAAATTTCACCTTTCAAATAATTTTGCTTTCAGATTCTGAAGTTTATAAATAAAATTTATAATTTACCTTTTAATTATAACAGGTAACTTTGAATATTTAGAAAAACATTCTTAAGTAATATGAAAATAATTTAAATTTTATATTTTACATTTACATTAAAGGACATTGTTATTATAATATATTTGAATTTTCTGTATTTTGAATAGTTACATTTTACTCTTTCAATCATTTAGATTATTACTTTTGCTGAAACCCAAATTATATAAAAAATATTGATTGTAACAACATAATTATTTTGCTGAAAGCAAGAAAATAACTTTTTGTGAATAAATACATAATAATATATGAATTAAGAAAGTTTTACCACATTATTTCCCCAAACATTGCTGATCCATTAATGAGAAACATGTAGATGTGAGCAGAAATAGTTAAATTAATATGTCTGTGAATTTTTGTCAATTCATCGTGGTATAAAAATATAGCTTTATATTTCTTAAAAGCAATTTATTGCATAAAGTTGTATTTTTTAATGTAGGGGAAGAGGGTATATTTAATTTAAATGCATTTGCTTGATTTCAAACTGTTAAATATTCCACATATATCCTGAGTTTTCATTTGAGCTCATGCTCCAAGTATCCATGCTCCAATTCATGCCCTTGTGAGTGAGCCTCCAGGCTTCCACGCTGACAGATTCACTTGAGGAGGAGGAAGGTATCTGACCGCAGAATGAATTAGACATAAATAGGGATAAAGAAAGGATTGAGGAGACAGGCACACTGACATTCTCAGGACAACAGCACAGAGAAGACTCGGGGGAGCTGGAAATCTGCACAGCCTCATGCCCTCATCACCCATCACATCCGAGTGCACATTTACACTCAGAACATATCTGACTCACTCTGTGAAGTACAAGGAATAATACCCTCCAGGAAACACATAACTGGTGCCCACTCTGTGCCCTTGCTGGGCTCTGGGGGAGAAGTCATAAGACAGGCTTCCTGCCCTCAGGGTGTCTCATCTACGAAATAACTGAATGCATAACAAGGGGAGGGGGAAGAGAAATAATAAACCAACCAGTCAACCTGCCTGGGATCAGGGGGAGAAAAGATAAGGAATATGGGAAATATAGGAGCTACTCTACAGGAGTCAATGAAAAAGATTTAAGAACAGAAACATATCTATGAACTTTACTTGGGCACATAACACCAATAATAAGAGTCAAAGCCATGTAGATGGACACGATTTATTAAATCTGAACACCACCTCTTGTACACGAGGAAACAAGGCACCCTAATGTTTCTCTACTGTTATCCCCTCAAGGGAGTGTCATAAAAACAAAATAACTTGATTATGAGTCTACTCCAGTGAAAATATCTATAAAGACAATCATAAGTTGTCACTTCATGAAGAAAGCTACATAAACAATGAATTGTGGGTACTGCCTGCAGTATCAGATCCTATTTACTGATTTCTTTCTGTTTTCAACAGGTCAAGAGATTTGCTTCTTTTTCAAATTTGCAGAAATATAGTACTTCACAGGGCAGAGATGAAAAAGGAAGTTTTTGGATGTCTGGTTTTGAAACTGATTTTAAAACAGTCAATCATTACGGGAAGACTCTGTCACTGAAATAAACATAGGACTGCATCTCTGGGACTTGCTGGTAATATTAAGCCAGTGAATTCACTTAACCTGTGTTTGCCAGTGCTAAGGTGACACAGTAATGCTTACCTGCACCATGGAGGATGATCAGAAAGTCAGAGCCCAACCAAAGGGGAGAGGTGGGAGGGAGGGATAAATGAAGAGGTTGGGATTAACACATTGCTATATATAAAATAGATAATCTGTTGTTGGACATTTAGGTTGGCTCCATGTCCTGGCCATTGTAAATAGTTCTGCAATGAACACTGCGGTACATGTGTCACAGATGAATGGATAAAGAAGATGTGGCACATACGTACAATGGAGTATTACTCAGCCATAAAAAGAAACGAAATCGAGTTGTTTTTAGTGAGGTGGATGGACCTAGAGTCTGTCATACAGAGTGAAGTAAGTCAGAAAGAGAAAAACAAATACCGTATGCTAACGCACATATATGGAATAAAAAAAAAAAAAAAGGTACTGATGAACCTAGTGGCAGGGCAGGAATAAAGAGGTAGACATAGAGAATGGACTTGAGCACACGGGAGGGGGAAGTTGGGGCAAAGTGAGAGAGTGGCATGGACATATATACCCTACCAAATGTAAAACAGATAGCTAGTGGGAAGCAGCCGCATAGCACAGGGAGATCAGCTCGGTGCTTTGTGACCACCTAGAGGTGTGGGATAGGGAGGGTGGGCGGGAGATGCGAGAGGGAAGAGATATGGGGACATGTGTATACATATAGCTGATTCACTTTGTTGTACAACAGAAACTAACACAGCATTATGAAGCAATTATACTCCAATAAAGATTTATTCAAAAAATAATCAACAAGGACCTACTGTATAGCACAGGGAACTCTACTCAATGCTCTGCAATAACCTATACGGGAAAATGATCTGAAAAAGAATAGATATGTGAATATGTGTAACTAAATCACTTTACTGTACACCTGAGGCTAACCCAACATTGTAAATGAACTATACTCCGATATAAAATAAATAATTTTTTAAAAAGTTAGGACCCAAACAGCCTGAGAGCTCCTGGGTCCCAGGGAAACTCTTGTCTTCAGGAGGAAACATGCCCTTTTAGTCAGCCAAGCAGCTACAGCATATTAAAGGGATTATGAATGTATAAACAAATCTCTTCAATTTCATCATCTATAAAAATTGTCTAAATTATTGTCTTTCTATTTTGACTTCTGCCTCTTAAGACATAGCCTGTTGAAGACCACTGTTAGCTCACTTTTTTTGGTAAGTTTTCTTTTTCCTCTCACTATTATATTAGATGTTCAATGTTGAAATCACATAAAAATATTAAAAAATAATTTCATGAACACATAGTTTACATTCCAGAGGAGGTGAAATATACATAATTCAGCACCTGGGAGCCAGCTGCGCAGGAAACAAGCCCATTGCTCTTGCCTCATACCGTAACTTCTGGTTGTCCTAGAGGCTTGGGAGTAGCTCCCTTTGCTATCACTGTGCCCTGCCTGTACAGCTCTCCACCATTGGAAATAGACACATATACCTAATGATTAGAAAATAACTTTATTAAAAGGAGACTCAATCAAACACACATCATTCATACAAACTAAGATGCCCGGAGATGCTGGCATCCGGTTTGACTTTGGTTATGTTGTATCCGCTAGATTCCACTCTGACATGTGGACATTGGCACCGTTCTGCCTGATCTACTGATTTCACGAGAGAATTTGATGCCTGGTGAAGTCTGGTGGGTCAGATCTATTGCTTTCCTCCAAATAACCCATTTTCCTACCATGGCGTACATACCTAATAATCTCTGAAATGCATTTTTATACTTACACTTGAACATGCATAGGTCTGACTTTATAGAAATTTAGGGTGTTTTAAACATAGCCAAAGTCAAAAGTAAAACACATTCAAGATGCTTTGGAAGGATATCTAGCTAAAAATGGGTAACTGCCATATCACAGATAAAAGGCTGGAAATTCGATTAAGAATTTGACTCTATATTTTTTAATGTTAAGCCTTGTTTTTGAACTGAGATTGGAAAAGGAAAGCATATGTTAACATCTCTTTCCTTCCACTTTCCAGCACTGAGTATGAACAATGGTAATACGTTCCAATCCACCGATAAATACAAATAAATTCCATTTAATTAACTTATTATTGATACTTATTAAAAAACTGAGAATTACATACAGAGGTATTGTTTCCATTTTACGTATGAAGATTTGAGGGCTCATCATCACCTAGTCATTAAGGTTTCTTAACCATATTCTTTATTGTTTCTTGACTTGCTGAAAGGTTCCAGTAAGCGATCCAACTCTTAATTAAGGAGTCTTAAGATTTGTTATAAAAAATGATCAGATATTGTACTATTTGGTAACAGAGTACTGACTGCCAATATTGGAAATTTTAGAAGGACATTATGGTTGTGATATTTTCTTTCCTGAGGCTTTAAGATAGGGTTGCCAGATAAAATATAAGATGCCTGCTTGAATTTAAATTTTAGATAAACAATGAATATTTTTAGTATAAGCGTGCCCTAAATTTTATGGGGGACATGCTTGTACTAAAAAATTATTTGTTTTCATCAGCTGTTCATATTTAACTGACGTATCATGTTTTCATTTGCTAAATCTAGCAACTCTATTTACCGAGCACTGCTAGTAAATATCCAACTTATATACTGCCATACTGAGCTCTTTGCCTGCCCCTGTCTGTGCCTAATCTAGGGACATCTAACAGATTTGTCAAAAACTAGCGAATTGATGTTCATTGACGTCTGGTGTTTTTGAATTGCGAATACCACGATTACTAACCATTTCCTATGGCAATTACTGTACTGAAATAAAAAACAGCTCCTTATTTATTCAATGAGGGAGAAATACCCGATTTACTAAGTTTCACAAATAGTGTCTGAAAACTGGCTTCTGAATAAAGAGATTGATGGTTGATTGTCACGTGTGCCCAAGTCACCTAGTAGTCCAGGGAAATGTAACTTTGTAGAGTGATCCAGCCTAAGTGGTACCCTGAGAGGCCCCCATAACGTCCCCTGGAACCTGGGGCCCAAATCCCTGCTTAAAGTATTTCTAGAAAGAAAGGAGAAAGCAGTCATATTAAGAAAACTCAATAATTATCAAATAAAGGTATCTCGTGTCACCTGAATATAGAATGTTTTCTTTTCTGTCTTAAAAGGAACTGTATTTTATGACCATATTTGAGTATTCCTTCATTTTTCTTAATATTCTAAATAAATACAATTTTAAAATGAAGGGTCTGAGCCTCTCTTGCCTCTGAGAGGTCATGGGCACAAATGTGATAAAGTAGCACTGGGGCTGCACCTCTGTCCTATTCCGCTTGTCTCCATGTTTACTGAGAGACACCGGTTCCAAGATCTCTTGGTACTGAGAAGGTCACAGGTGTTGCTGGTGTCACCAGGGTTTTGAAACATCAACATCACAGAGGTGACCAATTTCAAATTACCCTGAACACATTTAAAGAGACCTCTTTTATGTTTGTTCCAAAATTGCAATCCTGAAACTTGCAAACTTACATAAACATAGTTATTTGCCAGGAGACAGACCAAGCCAGAAGACAGACATGGTATAAATATATATTTTAGAAAATAGTTAATTACTGAAAAGACACTTTATCTAAAAATCAATACGATGATGAATGCTAAAGCTATTTTGCTTTTAAGGACTTTTAAAGATATGAGAAAACTTCAAAAAAATTTAGTGACTGTCATTTTAAAGCTAATGCCCAAATTTCCAGGAGTGTGAATTACTTTCCTCTGTAGTTGGTGACCTTTGGGGATAATTTTGGAAAAGTATTCCATTTAAATCAGTGGGAGTCCACAGTAGAACAAACACATGAGGCAGTGAGTAGGGCTTAGGTTGAAAAAAATAGGTATGTACACACATGTAACAACAAAGAAAACTAAGCTCTACTAAGCTGTACTAGTCGGTGACTGGCACAGCATCCTCTCCCATGCTGGTAACACACATCACATCACCCAAGTTCCAGAGGACAGAGCATCCCTCCTGAGGAGGAACGGACAGTGGCTGCCTCACTCAGCCATTTAATTGCAGCAAATTTCAACCTCCCTTAGTTTAGACATGCCCTGTTAAATGGATTTCAAGGTTATTTAATCTGGTTTAGTAAGTTAACCTTCATGCATTGGACAAGTGGCTTATAGCTATCTTAAAAGAAACCACAGGTTGAAAATAAACAATAAAGTCACACAAGCAAAAAACAGTTGTAGAAAGGGATAGCAAGCCCTTCATCAGGCACATTTCAGTTACAAAGTAGGGATGATTTAATCAGATCTTAGAGTCACAAAAACAACAAACTTTAGGATTATGATTTGAAACTTGCTTCCCGTCCTCTATCACCGGAGGTGTGCCCGGCTATCTCTGTGCTTTGGACTTTGAAATATTAACTAAATAATTGTATGATATCATCATCATCATACATAACATTTAAAATATAGTAATATAATACATTTTAAATGTATTATTTTTTCACCACTATCTCACTTTCTTAATTTCTATTTTTATGTGTTTTATAGTCTACTGAATGTAATGATCCACCATATAGCTTATTGTATATAGCTTATTAACAAATATAGCAAAATAAAATATATTTGGAAATGTGTGATAATATTTTTAAAGAATAAAGAGACTCAATAAAAAAAAAAATGGAGGCCCCTAGTTTAAGCTATGGTGAGGCAGTTTGTAAAGAAAATAGATGCTAGGTAGGCATTACCAAAAATCACCCAAATCTTGAGATTAATTAAGGTCAGTATATATACGTAAGCAAAGAAGAGGTTGGGGGTTGGAGATTTTTCTGTTCATATAGAGAAGAACTGTAGAAAATGCAAATGTAATTGAAGGAAGAAAAACCTTTTGTGACTGGAGAGAACCTACATAGGATTTCTCACTTCCAAAGTGAAAGGCAAGTTTCATTTTCCTTGATGTGGGTTTTGAAAGAAGGGGCGTTTAGCAGAAGAAAATCTGAAAGGTCCTTGATGCTAAAAAGTTCAAAGCCCATATCAGGTTTCAGACACAAGGAACCCTCCCCCTGTAAGATGAAGAGGTCTTTTTGAAAGATAAGATGAAAAAGTCAAGGATTATCTAAACTTTTGCTCTGAATCCTCTTCTCACCCAGCCCCAAACTCTCATGCCTAAAAGACTTTTCCATTTCGACACCTTCAAACACCACACTTTCCAACCCCAAATTCTCCCTTGAGTATTTCTACCTGAATTCATTCTTTATTCAACATGTATTTATTGAAGATCCTCCCAAACGTCTGTCCTTAGCAAGAAAACACACTCATCTTTGCACTTTGAGTATTCCTGTCTGTGTGAGAGTCATTTCTCACAGTTAATTGATAAACTGCAGTCTGGTTTCATTTATCTGATTAATTAGGTCAGAGTCCACTCCTGAGAGATGAATAAAGTATTGGTGTGCATTCCAGTTCGTTTTCTAAGCTCTTAAGGCTGAGGATCAGACAGACAGTGGAAATGCATCAAGACACAAGACTTCTGCAGGTTTCTTGGGAGGTAGAGCATAATATCGCTCCGATATCCTCACTGTTTCGTGTCCAGCAAGCACTGTTTTGTTTTTCCTGCGTAACTCCTGCACTACATGCCGGACATCGTGCTAGATGCTGAGGATGCAAGATCATTCATTATGGTCCTGTGAGCTAGAAAAATGTATCTAAGTAAATCACCATCCCCAGTAAATTGTGTCAACTATGACATATGCTATAATAAATGCTATTGGAGCTCTGAGCTGATGCTTTACCTGAGTCTCAATAACAAGCCGGAGTTGATGAGGAATCAGGGAATGACATGTGTGAGAAAATAGAAAATCTACACATTGGTCTTTGGCTCCCCGGTTCCAGGCGCAGGACTCCAAAAACCCTTGTAACTTCCTAAGTGATAAGAGCGTTAGAAGCATCGTTGGTCGGATGAGGCGACTCAGGGTGGGCTCCTGGATGGCTCCCGGAAGGGGGCTGGTCACCAGAAAGCCCAAGCCATGATTAGAAGCTTGGAATTTTCAGCCCCATCCTCCATCCTCCAGGGAGGGGAGAGGGGCTGGGACAGAGTTCGTGATCCATCGTGGCTATGTGGAGAAGCGGCCATAAAAATCCCCATAGTGCAGGTTTCTAGGTGCTTCCAAGTGGCTCAATACATCCACCTATTGGGAGGGTGATGCACCCCAAGTACACGGGGACAGAAACTCCTAGGCACAGGACTCCCCCAGACCTGGTCTTATGTGTCTCTTCATTTGGCTCTTCATCTGTATCCTTTATCATATTCTTTAATAAACTGGTAAATGTACGTGTTTCCCTGAGTTCTGTGTGCTGCTCTAGCAAATTGTTTGAACCAGAAAATGGGGTTGTAGCCAAGTCAGACAGAAGCTATGGGGAGCCTAGGGACCTACTACTTGTGATCGGCATCTGAAGTGGGATGGGAGCAGTCTCGTGGGACAGAGCCCTCAGCCTGTGGGATCTGACGCTATCTCCAGGTAGAAAGTGTCAGAATTGAGTTAAATTGTAGCACACCAAGCTGTTACCACAGAG
This sequence comes from Neophocaena asiaeorientalis asiaeorientalis, assembly GCF_003031525.2. Lineage (NCBI taxonomy): Eukaryota > Metazoa > Chordata > Mammalia > Artiodactyla > Phocoenidae > Neophocaena > Neophocaena asiaeorientalis. The sequence continues at coordinate 21,660,356 of NW_020185337.1, read as the reverse complement.
AACTGACTGTTGGGGGGAAAACTCCCACACATCTGGCATCGGAAGCGTCGTACACGTGACAGCAGTGTGACAATAAAGCTAAGACCCAAAAAGAGAACTGTAGGCTTTTGCAAAACAAAACGTTAGGAGAAGGAAAAGAATGGAGAAAATAGAGCTATCTGGAATGAAATACCATGTTCTGGGGACACAAGTGGTTTATCATAATTGAGTGTAATATTATGTATATTGCATTAAAATAACAAGTAACATTTATAGAGTCTTTACCATGTGCCACGCATTGTTCTAAGTGCTTTATAAATATTAAACCATTTAATTATTTAATAATCCTATAAGGTAGATATTCTTTTCATCTCTACTTTAAGGATAAAGAACTGAGGTACAGAAAGGTTAAATATCTCGCTCAGATATAGTCTTAGAACCAGGACCGAAACCCAGGGTGTGGCAGTCCAGAGGCTTCACTTTTAACAAAGAGGCTACATAATATGGTGATTTCTTACGTGTTCCTACTTAATTATAAATGTAATTAGAGCAGGAATTGTGTCTCACCACCATATAGTACAGCCAAACACATTTGACAAATGTATGTTACATGGTGGAAGAGGTTAAGATAATAGATAAAAGCCTGACAAAAGAGATCCTGATTAAATTTCTCAGACCTTAGTCCCAGGACTGCCTGAGTATCTCCCGAGTAACACTTGTTCCTCCCTCACGTGCAATGAGAATCACGTCCTGATCCTATTTCCCTTTTATACTCTATTTTAGAGACCAGAAGTCCTGCATTCCCAAGCTGGTGACACTTCTGTACATGCCCTTCTAAAAAATCCACCTTTTAAGTTATTACCTCCAGACCACTATCTACAGATCAAAAAGAAATCTTAATAATAAATACCATATACTATTTTTGTGACAGTTTAAATGTAGGAATGTATGCTGTAAGTTCTGATGTTTCTGTGTCAGAATTAGTAAGTAAAAATAATTTTCTGTTTATATTACAAAACATTCAGGGTGTTTTGAAATTTAAACATGAGCCCCCTCCCCGTTTTTATTCTTTATTGTTTCTTTCTTTGTTTTTTGAGTCCCAACAGAATGCCAGACATAAGGCTTTAGAGACAGACTGACTGTGATCGAACCCTGGCCCTTGACCTCTATTAACTGTGTGACTTTGGGCAAATTACTTGATGTATATGTGCCTCCATTTCCTCATCTGTAAAACGGAGTGAAAATGACTTCTTCATTGTGTTGTTGGAGGATTAAATGAATTAATATTATATAAAGCCCTTACAACGGTTTCTGGCAAATAGCAAACACTACTTAAATATTAGTTAGTGTTATGTTCATTTTTAAAGTACAACCAGATTTATCCCTTCTTTCACTCAACAAATATGTGTTAGGAACCTACTATATGCTGGACCTGCTTCTGGCAATGAGAATGTAGCACTGAATTAAAGAGAAAGCATCCCTGCCTTAAGAAGCCTACTTTCTATTGCGGGGACACAGACACTAAACAAATGAGTCAATATGAGTGTGTCAGCTGGTAATAAGTGCTGTGGAGATAAACCAATGCCTAGAAAGCAGGAAAGGGGGTTGGAGAATAGGGGTGTTATTTAATGCAGAGTAGGGAGTAGATATCTGAAGGAAATGAAGAAGGCTATCGCTTCAAGAGGAAGATTACTTCCCTGCAGAATATATATCAGATTCACTCAGGAAAACAGAAGCCATTCTTTGTATTCCAAGTACGAAGTGTTTTCGTGTAAGTCACTAGAGACTTGCATAAGCTTTGGAAAGGCTGAGGAGGGCAGGTCAAGGAATCTGTTGCCAAAGATAGTGGCCATCAGTACTGAAGAGCTTTTTATGACTTGAATCTCAAGAACTCCAGAAGCTCTACTGGTAGGCTCCAATCCAGAGCCATCTAAGGTAAGAGGTTTTAAGAAATGTGATGCTGAGGAATCCTTAGGAGGGGATAGAAATGATGTGAAGGTAACAACAGACATCCCGGCATACAGAAGGAAGGGAAAATGCAAAAAGAACATGTCTGATAATGTTCCAGGAAAAGCAAGAAAACCAGTGTGGCCAGAGCAGAGGGAAACTGAGCATGGAATGGACAAGGCTTGGAAAGTAGTGGGGAAGGAGCCAAGGAGCAGACATTTAACTTGGCAATAAAAGTTCTGCTCTACTTACTTTGCTGTGATGAGGGAAGGAGGGCAATTTAGTAAAACCAACGAAGAGGCACTTGCAGTAATCTGGTAGAAAGATCACGATGGTTTGGGTAAGCAGTGAAGAGAGGTAGCCAGATTCCAGATTTATTTTTAACAGTTTGGATGTAGTTTGAGGGAGGTGAATAGAGGATGACCCTGAGGTTTTGGATCAGAGCAATTAGGACAATGGAGTGGTCATTTCATGAGATGGGAGCAATATAAAACATTAGGATTTTTGGGACTTCCTGGTGGGCCAGTGGTTCAGACTTTGTACTGCCACTGCAGGGGGAGCAGGTTCGATCCCTGTTCAGGGAGCTAAGATGCCGCATGCCGCTGATGCAGCCCAAAACAAAAACAAAAACATTAGGTTTTTGAGAAGGAGGAGATTAGAAATTTTTTTTAACCATATGTAAATTTGAAGTGTTTATTAGACTCCACGAGGAGTGTCAAGAAGAGAGTTAGATACTTGAGTACAGATTTCAGGAGAGAGATCTGGGATGCAGGTATAAATTTGGGAGTAATGAGCGTGTAGCTGAGTTTTAAAGCCAAGAGATGGATGAAATCGCTAAGGGAGTAAGTAAAAATAGAGAAGAGGTTTAAGGATTCAGCCCCAGAGGAGTCCACAGTTGATAAATAAGGAGAATGTGCTGAGCCAGTAAAGAAGTCTGAGGAAAAACAGCAGCTAATGAAGTGAGGAGAAGGTTAACCATGAGAGAGTGGGGTGTCCTGGGAGTCAACTCGGGGGACAGTTATAAGGAGGAGGAATTAACCACATAGATCAAATGCTCTGTCAGAAGAAAACGAGACTTGACCATTAAATTAGCAAGGTGAAGGTCACTGGTGACCATGACAGTGCAGTTTTGATGAAGAAGGAGAAAGCTTGCTTGAGTGGGCTCAAGAGAGAAAGGGAAGGCATTAACTGAATGCAGAAGATATGGACAATTTGTGAGGATTTTTTTTTTTTTTTTCTGTAAATGGGAATAGAGAAATGGGCTTAGCAGGAATGGTATGTTGGGTTATGAGGTCTTTTGTTGTTGTTTAAGATGGAATTAATGGCATATGCTTGAATGCTAATGGGAATGATGGAGTACAAGGGAAATACTGATGATTTCTGGAAGAATTTCTCCAGTGACTTTGAGTAAGATGGAGGAAATTGTATCTAACACACAAGTTAAGGCATTGCCTCAGCTGAGATCGTGGACTCTTAACCACTCAGCCAAAAGACGGGAGTGTCAAATGTATGGGCATGGATCAGTGGGTGGGTAGGTGATGGTGGAAGAGCTTGTGGATTCATGGAAGTTCTCTTCTGGTTGCTTCTATTCTGGTGAGAAACAAAGCAAGGGCATCACTTGAGAGGGAAGATGAGAGAGGAGGCCTCAGGGGTCTCAGGGTGAAGGTATAAAATAGCTGATTAGGTTAGTGAGACAGTGAGTGAGTTAGAGAAATAGGGACTGATGATAGTTACTGCTCTATGGGTCTGCTTCTGGTAAGTGGCCAGGAAGTTAAAGGGAGGCGTGGGAGGCTTGTTTTTCTTCAGTCACATTCAGGGCACAGCTAAGTGTCCAGAATGGGCAAAGAATTAGACTTAACAAGACTTAGAAGCCTTCCAACCAAATACTAGAAGAAGAAGGGCAAGTAAGATGAATGGTACATACAAGGGAGTGATTACAATGATGGATCGAGGAATCTAAGTTATGTAAGAAGGACACTGAGAAGTTCACTGGGCTAAAGACAGTGAAAAGTGGTAAGATCAATGGATTCAAGGTCTAAGGGGAGGATATCTAAAGATTGTTGGAGATGGATTCCAGAGACAGTGAGCCAGAAATACAGGCAGGGTGGTCAGAGAGAGATGTACATGGCAACGAGATTAAGAAGTGGGTATAGTTATTGTTAAAGACAAGGTCTAAGCTGCACTGTACAAGACAGTAGCCACGTGTGGCTATTTAAGTTAATTAAAATTCAGTAAAATTAGAATTCACTTCCTTAGTCATACCAGCTACATGTCAGTGCTCAATAGGCATAGGTGGCTTCTGGTTACTTGTCTTACTCTGTTCCAGCTGCAGTAATAGAGTACCATTCTCCGGGGAGCTTAAACAACAGCTATTTATCTCTCACAGTTTTGGAGGCTGGAAAGTCCAAGATCAAGTGCCAACAGATTCACTGTCTGGTGAGAAACTGCTTCCTGGCTCATGGATGGTCCTCTCTTTGCTATAACCTCACATGGCAAAAGGGATGAGGAAGCTCTCTGAGAGCTCCTTTAGGGCACGGGCACTAATTCCATTCATGAGGGCTTCACCCTCATGATCTAATCACCTTCCAAAGGCTCCGCTCCCAAATACCATCACGTTGGAGATTAGGTTCTAATATATAAGTTTTAGGAGACAAACATTCCATCTATAGCATAGGTACAGAACATTCTCACCACCGCAGAAGGTACTATTGAACAGAACTGGTGTAAGATATAGCCATAAGAAGGGATGGCTTTGTTAGGATGGAGGCTAGGATACTGAAGGACAAGGAAATGATACACAAGATCATTGGAAGGATCAAGTATTACAGGAACAAATTTTAAGAGTGATACCAATTCTATACAGAATAGAGAACAATTTTGAAGATCGCTATCCAGGAGCTAACATGTTCAAGGAATAAGGGGGATAGATCAATGGCCTGTAGGTGATTATAACAAATAGAATTGGGCTTCCCTGGTGGCGCAGTGGTTGGGAGTCCGCCTGCCGGTACAGGGGACACAGGTTCGTGCCCCGGTCTGGGAGGATCCCACATGCCGTGGAGGGGCTGGGCCCGTGAGCCGTGGCCACTGAGCTTGTGCGTCCAGAGCTTGTGCTCCACAACAGGAGAGGCCACAACAGCTAGAGGCCCGCGTACCGCAAAAAAAAAAAAAAAAATAGAGGCCACAACAGTGAGAGGCCCCGGTACCCAAAAAAAAAAAAAAAAAAAAAGAAAGAGAGTTATTAGGTAGTACATTATGACAGAATGAGCTTTGATGCTAGTGTTTTTTTAGGGAAGAAGGAGGCATGGTGATCTGAAAGGAATTAGGAATTATATCACGTAACAGAGAGAGGAGTGAGGAATGGCTTATCAGCAATTCCCTTACCTGCAGCACCAGCTCCCTGCATTACACTCCCTCTGTTTAAATACTCAGAGCATTTTCTACTTTCCTAACTAGACAGATGCACATTCTTAATTATATATTTATTACACGCTTATTATTTACTTTTTAATTTTTCACTGCAGTTTTGGTCGATATGTCATGTGATAGAATAGGCTTGCTTTTTCATTTATTTGGAATTTTATTATTCTTTTAAATAAAGCAGGTTCTTATTAGATACCTATTCTATACACACTAGTGTAAATATGTCAATCCCAATCTCCCAATTCATCCCACCACCACCACCACTCTCCCCTGTATCCCCCCATGGTGTCCATATGTTTGTTCTCTATGTCTGTGTCTCTATTTCTGCCCTGCAAACTGGTTCATCTGTACCATTTTTCTAGATTCCACATACATGCGTTAATATACAATATTTGTTCTTCTCTTTCTGAATTTCCTTCACTCTGTATGACAGTCTCTAGGTCCATCCATGTCTCTACAAATGACCCAATTTCATTCCTCTTTTATGGCTGAGTAATATTCCATTGTATATATATACCACATCTTCTTTATCCATTCATCTAACAGTGGGCTTTTAGGTTGCTTCCATGACCTGGCTATTGTAAATAGTGTTCCAATGAACATTGGGGTGCGTGTGTCTTTTTGAATTATGGTTTTCTCTGGGAATATGTCCAATAGTGGGATTGCTGGGTCATATGGTAATTCTATTTTTAGTTTTTTAAGGAAACTCCATACTGTTCTCCATAGTGGCTGTATCAATTTACATTCCCACCAACAGTGCAAGAGGGTTCCCTTTTCTCCACACCCTCTCCAGCATTTGTTGTTTGTAGATTTTCTGATGATGGCCATTCTAACTGGTGTGAGGTGATACCTCATTGTAGTTTTGATTTGCATTCCTCTAATAATTAGTGATGTTGAGCAGCTTTAATGTGCCTCTTGTCCATCTGTATGTCTTCTTTGGAGAAATGTCTATTTAGGTCTTCTGCCCATTTTTTGATAGGGTTGTTGTTTTTTTTTAATATTGAGCTGCATGAGCTGATTATATATTTTGGAGATTAGTCTTTTGTCTGTTGATTCATTTGCAAATATTGTCTGCCATTCTGAGGGTTATCTTTTCATCTTGTTTATGCTTTCCTTTGTTGTGCAAAAGCTTTTGTTTCATTAGGTCCCATGTGTTTATTTTTGTTCTTATTTTCATTATTCTAGGAGGTGGGTTTTGTTTCATTAGGTCCCATTTGTTTATTTTTGTTTTTATTTTCATTATTCAGGAGGTGGGCCAAAAAACATCTTGCTGTGATTTATGTCAAAGAGTTTTCTTCCTGTGTTTTCCTCTAAGAGTTTTATAGTGTCCAATCTTAAATCCATTTTGAGTTTATTTTTGTGTATGGTGTTAGGGAGTGTTCTAATTTCATTCTTTTACATGTAGCTGTCCATTTTTCCCAGCACCACTTATTGAAGAGACTGTCTTTTCTCCATTGTTTATCCTTGCTTCCTTTGCCATAGATTAGTGGACCATAGGTGTGTGGGTTTATCTCTGGGCTTTCCATCCTGTTCCATTGATCTATATTTCTGTTTTTGTGCCAGTACCATATTGTCTTGATTACTGTAGCTTTGTAGTATAGTCTGAAGTCTGGGCGTCTGATTCTTCCAGCTCTGTTTTTTTCCCTCAAGAATGCTTTGGTAATTTGGGGATTTTTGTGTCTCCATACAAATTTTAAGATTTTTTGTTCTGGTTCTGTAAAAAAGTCCGCTGGTAATTTGATAAGAATTGCACTGAATCTGTAGATCGCTTTGGGTAATATAGTCATTTTCACAATATTGCTTCTTCCAATCCAAGAACATGGTATATCTCCACATCTGTTTGGGTCATCTTTGATATCTTTCATCAGTGTCTTATAGTATTCTGAGTAGAGGTATTTTACCTCCTAGGTAGGTTTATTCCTAGGTATTTTATTCTTTTTGTTTCAACGGTGAAAGGGATTGTTTCCTTAATTTCTCTTTCTGATCTTTCGTTGTTTCTGTATAGGAATGCAAAAGATTTCTGTGCTTTAATTTTATATCCTGAAATTTTACCAGATTCATTGATTAGCTCTAATAGCTTTCTGGTGGCATCTTTAGGATTATCTATGTATAGTATCACATCATCTGCAAACAGTGACCGTTTTACTTCTTCTTTTCCAATTTGTATTCCTTTTATTTCTTTTTCTTCTCTGATTGCCATGGCTAGGACTTCCAAAACTATGTTGAATAATAGTGGTGAGAGCGGACATCCTTGTGTTGTTCCTGATCTTAGAGGAAATATTTTCAGTTTTTCACCATTGAGAATGATGTTTGCTGTGGGTTTGTCATACATGGCCTTTATTATGTTGAGGTAGGTTCCCCCTATGCCCACTTTCTGGAGAGTTTTTATCATAAATGGTGTTGAATTTTGTCTAAAGCTTTTTCTGCATCTATTGAGATGATCATATGGTTTTTCTTCTTCAATTTGTTAATATGGTGTATCACATACACTGATTTGCATATATTGAATAATCCTTGCATCCCTGGGATAAATCCCAGTTGATCATGGTGTATGATCCTTTTAATGTGTTGTTGGATTCTGTTTGCTAGTGTTTTGTTGAGGATTTTTGCATCTATATTCATCAGTGATATTGGTCTGTAATTTTCTTTTTTTGTAGTATCTTTGTCTGGTTTTGGTATCAGGGTGATGGTGGCCTCGAAGAATGAGTTTGGGACTGTTCCTTCCCCTGTAATTTTTTAGAAGAGCTTGAGAAGGATGGGTGTTAGCTCTTCTCTAAATGTTTGACAGTATTCACCTGTGAAGCTGTCTGGTCCTGGACCTCTGTTTGTTGGAAGATTTTTAATCACAGTTTCAATTTCATTACTTGTGATTGGCCTGTTCATATTTTCTATTTCTTCCTTGTTCATTCTTGGAAGGTTACACCTTTCTAAGAATTTGTCCATTTCTTCTAGGTTGTCCATTTTATAGGCATAGAGTTGTTTGTATTAGTCTCTTATGATGCTTTGTATTTCTGCATTGCCCATTTTAACTTCTCCTTTTTCATTTCTAATTTTATTGATTTGAGTCCTCTCCCTCTTTTTCTTGATCAGTCTGGCTAAAGGTTTATCAATTTTGTTTATCTTTTCAAAGAACCAGCTTTTAGTTTTATTGATCTTTGCTACTGTTTTATTTCTATTTCATTTATTTCTGCTCTGATCTTTATGATGTCTTTCCTTCTTTAACTTTGGGTTTGGTTTGTTCTTCTTTTTCTAGTTCCTTTAGGTGTATTGTTAGATTGTTTATTTGAGATTTTTCTTGTTTCTTGAGGTAAGGTTGTATTGCTATAAACTTCCTTCTTAGAACTGCTTTTGCTGCATCCCATAGGTTTTGGATCATTGTGTTTTCATTGTCATTTGTGTCTAGGTATTTTTTGATTTCCTCTTTGATTTCTTCAGTGATCTGTTGGTTATTACTAATGTACTGTTTAGCCTCCATGTCTTTGTGTTTTTTACGTGTTTTTTCCCTGTAATTTATTTCTAATCTCATAGTGTTGTGGTTGGAAAAGATGCTTGATATAATTTCAATTTTCTTAAATTTACCAAGGCTTGATTTGTGACCCAAGATGTGATCTTTCCTGGAGAATTTTCCATCTGCACATGAGAAGAAAGTGTAATATGCTGTTTTCAGATGGAATGTCCTATAAATATCAGTGAAATCTATCTGGTCTACTTTGTCTTTTAAAGCTTGTTATTCCTTATTAATTTTCTGTCTGGATGATCTGTCCATTGGTGTAAGTGAGGTGCTAAAGTCCACACTATTATTGTGTTATTGTCAATGTCCTCTTTTATAGCTGTTAGCATCTGCCTTATGTATTGAGGTGTTCCTATGCTGGGTACATACATATTTATAATTGTTATGTCTTCTTCTTGGATTGATCCCTTGATCATTATGTACTATCATTCCTTGTCTCTTGTAACATTCTTTATTTTAAAGTTTATTTTATCTGATATGAGTATTGCTACTTAAGCTTTCTTTTGATAGCCATTTGCATGGAATCTCTTTTTCCATCCCCTCACTTTCAGTCTGTATGTGTCCCTAGGTCTGAAGTGGGTCTCTTGTAGACAGCATATATATGGGTCTTATTTGGGTATCCATTCAGCGAGCCTGTGTCTTTTGGTTGGAGCATTTAATACAATCACATTTAAGGTAATTATCAATATGTATGTTCCTATTAACATTTTCTTAATTGTTTTGGGTTTTGTTTTTTTTTTTGTAGGTCCGTTTCTTCTCTTGTGTTTCCCACTTAGATAAGTTCCTTTAGCATTTGTTGTAGAGCTGGTTTGGCGGTGCTGAATTCTCTTAACTTTTGCTTGTCTGTAAAGCTTTTGATTTCTCTTTTTGAATTGGACTGAGATCCTTGCTGGCTAGAGTAATCTTGGTTGTAGGTTCTTCCCTTTCATCACTTTAAATATATCATGTCACTCCCTTCTGGCTTGTGGAGTTTCTGCTGAGAAATCAGCTGTTAACCTTATGGGCGTTACCTTGCATGTTATTTGTCATTTTTCTCTTGTTGCTTGTAATAATTTTTCTTTGTCTTTAATTTTTGTCAATTTGATTCCTATGTGTCTCGGTGTGTTTCTACCAGCGTTTATCCTGCCTGGGACTCTCTGTGCTTCCTGGACTTGGGTGGCTATTTCCTTTTCCATGTTAGGGAAGTTTTCAACTATAATTTCTTCAAATATTTTCTCAGGCCCTTTCTCTTTCTCTTCTCCTTCTGGGACCCCTATAATGTGAATGTTGGTGCGTTTAATGTTGTCCCAGAGGTCTCTTAGGTGTCCTCATTTCTTTTCATTCTTTTTTCTTTATTCTGTTCCACGGCAATGAATTCCACCATTCTGTCTTCTAGGTCACTTATCCGTTCTTCTGCCTCAGTTATTCTGCTATTCATTCCTTCTAGTGTACTTTTCACTTCATTTATTGTATTGTTCATCTCTGTTTGTTCTTTAATTCT
>NW_020185337.1:21625406-21649913 GCF_003031525.2 Neophocaena asiaeorientalis asiaeorientalis | reverse complement strand
GCCCCTCCTACCGTCTCATTGCGGCTTCTCCTTTGTCTTTGGATGTGAGGTATCTTTTTTGGTGAATTCCAGTGTCTTCCTGTCGATGACTGTTCAGCAGTTAGTTGTGATTCTGGTGCTCTCACAAAAGGGAGTGAGCGCACGTCCTTCTACTCTGCCATCTTGAACCAATCCTTGCTTTTTATAATAATTGTGTGTTTTTGGATTCATAATATTTAAATTCTGGAAATGTCATTAACCTGGGACAAGCCAGCTCTCTGTTATCACTAGAAAAATTTCTGCTGGATCTCAAACCTGGCCTCCTTTTCTTTTCTTTGCTTCCTAGTTCAACACCAGGAACAGATTTGTGCCTAATAAATGAATAAATATTCAGAGAATTTTGTCAGGCAAGTTTGAAATATGCTACTCTTGCTTATATTCATTTTATTTTTCTGATTTCACACTACTTAGTATAATTAACCTATATCTCAAACACCAGAGACAATACCAAGCTTCAAAGCCCAGGGGACACCATGTGAGGAAAGAAAAGGTCACCAAAATCTTGTCAGGTCACAATTTTGATCGCTCCGTTGTATATGTTTTAGTAATATTTCCATGCTTTATCCTGGCAGCATACAAACAGTAATTAAATTTTCACCCTAAGAAAGTAATTGTCTTCCCAATTTCTTGCCTAGGTCCCATGAAGATAAATGGCTTCACTAGCTCATATATTGAATAGTTTTAACACCTGGTTGTCTAAGAGGAAAATCTGGAATAAAAGGTGTTAACTAAAGAACACAAAACTGAGATTCCCAATTAAATTACTTGCACATTGTTCCTGCTTTGTGCTTTGTTTTCTCATTTTTAAAGTTTAAAATAAATTTCCAGTGGATATAGATCCAAAGCATTTATTCCAAAATATGTTTCACAAAGGAGTACTTTTGCCTGTGGAAATTTATGAACTCTCTCAACTCATAACAATGAAAAAAAAACTGGAAAAGCAGTCATCATCACACAGGACAAGCAGAGGCTGTCCATTGCTCCCCTGAAATGTGTGCCCCGCTCCCTCAGGATGGGACCTCTGCCACCTAAGGACTGGACCTGATCCCCACTGGGAATTAGGGGAGCTTTGATTCCCTTCACCTTCTCAGGGCTAATCCAACCAGAGCCAAAGCAGGCTATGGCAGAAAGCACAGCAAACTGTCCTGCACTTTGTTTCTTCTCCTCTGACATGTATGACTTGATAATCATCCTCCAAGTGGTGATTAATAACACACGCAATGGCAAATAATTATTGTACAAGATCGTGTCCTGCTTTCTACTTCACCATCATCAAATGAAACTGGACGCAATTAACCTGACCCTGTTCAATGAAGCAGTAAAGGGTCTCCACAGATTAAAAAAAACAGAAACTAAAAAAAAGAACCCTCAGCCCACTGTCATCTTAACAAGTTAATTTTGAACATGTAGAAAATTAAAAAAAAAATGTCAGATGGCCTCATCTACTAACTGAATTCCACATTTTTAAGTTAACAAGGGAAATAAGGTGGGAAAAGCATGAGTACCAGTTCCTAAGCAGCTCTCTCCCAGACTAGAAACCTTTTACCTGCATCATATAGAACAGTGATTTAAAGCATTTCCTTGTTATATATTCCTTTATTCATTCATTCTTTCTTTCTTTTATTCATTTACAGCCTGAAACATTAGACAGACATGTAACACATAGAACATATAAGAGTGGAACTGCCAGGGCTTCCACGGTGGCGCAAGTGGTTGAGAATCCGCCTGCCAATGCAGGGGACACGGGTTCAAGCCCTGGTCCAAGAAGATCCCACATGCCACGGAGCAACTAAGCTCGTGTGCCACAACCACTGAGCCTGTGCTCTAGAGCCCGTGAGCCACAACTACTGAGCCCATGTGCCACAACTACTGAAGCCCATGCGCCTAGAGCCCATGCTCCACAATGAGAGAAGCCACTGCAATGAGAAGCCCGCACACCCCAACAAAGAGTAGCCCCCGCTCGCCGCAACTAGAGAAAGCCCGTGCGCAGCAACAACGACCCAGCACAGCCAAAAATAAATAAATAAGTAAAATAAAATTAAATTAAATTAAAAAAGAGTGGAACTGCCATGTTTGAAATGGGACAGAACCTTCAAGTTGCTCACAATCCAACCACAAGGCCCACTGAGGCTCTGTACAGCTTAATTTAAAAAATACTCCTTAAGAAATATGCTGCTTGAGTTGGGAAGGTACAAGCCTGCTATAGCTGTTATCATCTAGCAGATATTTGTCATAAAGAATACAGGTAGAAGGAAAAAAGACATATTAAGTGAGTTTTTTAAAAAAGAATTATTGACCTGATATTCTATATAGAAAACCCTAAAGATTTCACACAAAAACTATTAGAACTAACAAATGAATTCAGCAAGATAGCAGGATATAAGATTAATATATAGAAATCTGTTGCACTTCCTTACATTAATAATGAAATATCAGAAAGAGAAAGCAAAAAATAATCCCATTTAAAATTGTGTCAAAAAAATAAAATACCTAGGAATAAACCTAACCAAGGAAGTGGAAGACCTATATGCTGAAAACTATAAAACTGTATAGGAAATGAAAGATGATGCAAAAAAATGGAAAAATATCCCATGCTCTTGAATTGAAATTTTTGCAGCAACATGGATAGACCTAGGAAATATCATACAAAGTGAAGTAAGCTAGAGAAAGACAAATATTATATGATATCACTTATATATGGACTCTAAAGAATAATATCAATGAATCTATATGTGAAACAGAAACAGATTCATAGACATAGAAAACAAATTTATGGTTACCATGGGGAAAGGGACACGGGAGAGGGATAAATTAGGAGTATGGGATTAACAGATACAAACTAATGTACATAAAATGGATAAGCAACAAGAATTTACTATATAGCACAGGGAACAATATCCACTATCTTAAAATAAATTATAATGGAAAATAATCTGAAAAAAATATATAACTAGGGCTTCCCTGGTGGCGCAGTGGTTGAGAATCTTATATATATATAACTGAATCTCTTTGTTGGTCACTGAAACTAACACGATATTGTAAATCAACTATACTTCAGTTAAAAAAACTGAAAAAGGGGAATTAGTTATGTATTATTTATTTATTTATTTCACCATAAGGAAACAAGATGATGGTAGAAAAGAGGTAATTTAAGAGAACATTATGTTAAGAACCGTGAAGGGTGTATTTGCAAGCTAATTAGTTAGCCACTAATTCCATGGATGCTGGCATAAGACATGAGATTCCAGGATCAGAGGCAAGCGACTCTGTCAATCACAGCAACAGCCATAGCCAGAGGATTAATATTTGTGCCAGCTCCTTGAACCCAAATTTCCACACACTAATGCAAAGAGGATCTGATGATATCTGTACACACAGTGGGTTGCCCAGCAGGAGAGGAACCCTGAACTAGGGTACCCAGATCTTTTACAAAAGGCAGTAAGCCTTGGAGGGAGACATTATCTTTACTATAATGGACAGTAAACAAACCTGCCTTTGCTCTGGCTGGAGATACCATTTATACCTTTCAAGGCTGTTTGCTATACAAACATCTTTGAAAAGATAGTTTGGAACAAAGATAGTTGATGCATCCACTTGCAAAATGTGCAGAAATGCAAGACACCCATGGATAATTGTCTTCCAACTCATTAAGCATGCAAATGGATAGGGAACTTGGGTAAATAATTATCAAACATTTACATAATATTCTCTTCACTTGTTTGAATAGCTAATTCCTAAAATTTATATGAGGAAACATTAGGAAACTGTACTGAGCCTTTCACACATAGTTTAACAAATGTGTTTTGCATAAAAGTATGAATAAATAGCAATGATTTTTCTTTTAGGTTAAGATGAAGGGACACTTAGTAGCTTCCCTAAAACATTCACTGAAGTCTCATTACAGAGTGTAAGAGTGAACCAGGGAGCCACCAGATGTCAAGCAGCCAGGAGCCAACATCATCAAAGAAGTGTTCACAGGCAGTGTGGATGATTCAGCCAGAAAAGAAACTGATTACCTATTGGAAATTTGATCACTGGTCAAATGGCATAGGAACACTTGTGATGTTCCTCAATAACTTGGATTAAGGCTGACTTTAATCAAAGTATCTCAAATAAATTGTTTCACCCACTTCCTCATTTTTCTTGCATAATCCCAGAAAATAACGCAGCGCAAGATGGTGACTCGGTATATATTCATTGAACTGTACACTTTAAATGGGGGAATTATATAATATGTGAAGTATGTCTCAATAAAGCTGCTTTTAAAAAAAAGATGGCGACTCAGAATTATAAGACCACTGACTCTCAAGTACAAATTAGTATTATTTCCTATTAGGGACAGTGGGTTGAAGTCTGTCATCCTTTAGGACTCAGCTAACTGTGAGAGTAAACCTTCCTTCCAGGCTGGACTGGTTTGCCGATTTTCCTCTATGTTATTATAGTACCCTAACTGTAGCATTTGGCACTTTATATCGTAGTTGTCTATTGTTTAAATCTCCACGTAGATATATAAGAAAAGTTAAAGCAAGAATTGAACCATAATCTTGGCTAAATACCCCAAACATTCAGTACAAAGCTATTTGGATTTATAATAAATATATGCAGAATCAATGAATGAATGATCAGTTAATGAAGAGATAAGCTTCATTGCCAGCCTCTGTAAGAATGAAGATAAGTACATACGGAAGGCACTTTAAAGTCATCTTGCTGAAAGATAAGAAGTACACTCATTTATATATGCACACATATATGTAGTTTTACCTACAAACAAGCATGTATAACAATGCATTTGCAATAGCCAGAAAGTCTGCAGCACCAAAGTTTTCAGCAATTTAAATGATTCAGTTGTGTTGTGTACTTCTGCAATTAGGGTAGCAATTACTTGGAATCGTTTAGCTTCATTATTGCCCCCCACTACTTCATTCCTTTAAAAGTGCCAATTAAACTCTCCACTAGAAAGGAATAAATCATTTTAGGACAAGCTGCTCTCCTGAGACAGCTCCACTTCCTGGGTGCTTGATGAACTGGCTCAAACAGTGATGCCTGGCCAAGGACAAGCACCGTGTTTGCTGCGTGAAACAAACTATCTCAGCCTACACCTAACACCCGCCACCTGGACCAGAAGAGGGGCTGAATGTATTTCTCCGGTTCCTTGCTCCTGTGGTCAGCCCCTGCCCTTCCGAAGACTGACGTGCACGGCGCACAGCGCAGATGGGGGCAGGAAGGACAGCTGATGGGTTTGAGGGTTTCCATCTCCAAGCCTGTTGTCCCGCAAACTGAGGGAAGTCTCCTGATCAATGCTCTTCTGTTCTGACCAGGTTGCACGTGGAGGGTGGGTGTAGCGAATTTTGCTTTTTATTTTCTGGTTTACTGATTATAAGTAGAGGCTTTGACTGCACACACTACTGGGGGGATACTCAGTGAGTGCTGAGTTACCACTTGGATGCAGGGAGTGGAGGGACAATGGCCCTCGCCTCCCCCAGAACTAATCCTTGACTCTCCCTTTGGCCATTACTGTTCAGTCATGCAGTACGCACGACACCACCACCCAACAATAAACACACACGCAACTGCAAACAGGGAAAGAAAAGTTCCCGGCAAAAGTGGCTCAATTACCTCACTGATAGACACTTTGAAATCACTGTTTTGTGAAACAAAAATGATTTTCTATAACCAATTATAAAATATAGTGTGCAAATATTTC
The DNA here is from genome assembly GCF_003031525.2 of Neophocaena asiaeorientalis asiaeorientalis. Classification (NCBI taxonomy): domain Eukaryota; kingdom Metazoa; phylum Chordata; class Mammalia; order Artiodactyla; family Phocoenidae; genus Neophocaena; species Neophocaena asiaeorientalis. The sequence goes on along the minus strand of NW_020185337.1, from coordinate 21,644,170 downwards.
CCTCTGATTATACTTATATATTTTCTTTTGATTGTCTCTTCTTGCTTTCTGTTGAATTTATGTTAGATATACATTATGCTAAAAAAGAATCAAGAATAATTTTCTGTTCAAGTTAGGGTTTATTAGCATGCGATTAATTACAACGACAACTATAGTGATGATAAAGCCAAGAACAGAAACTACAGGATTCAGCTGGGACTTGGTTGTTTTGTTTGTTCTATGGCACTAATAGTCAGGAAGGCTGAACTCTGGTTTCAGCTCTGCCACGTTGGAATCAATCATGCAGTTCAGATTAATCATTTATTTCTTTGTGCTTCAGTTTTCAGATCTGGAAATGGTCAATATAAGGCATTCCACCCCTTATGGTGTTTAGGATTTCTGAGAATCTAAGGATGGCTGTTCTCTTTTTGGAATTCCTTCCTTATACAGTGTCTTTCCTGGTTTTCCTCCAACTGTCCTGCTATGTCATCCCTTCTTCCAATATGCCTGTAACTTCTCACTATCAGTTGTATAATAAATAGCCTTATTCTTGATCTCTCTCTTCTCCTCTGTCTCTAATCTATTTTAACTACAGTTGGCATATCAGTCCTCTGGATACCTATCTCTGATCCTGACACTATCCTAATAAAAACAGTTAATTTTCTCAAGTGCATCAAAAAGAGTACTGAACAAAATACGAAATTATTATCTTACCTGTACCATGGTGACTTCCCATGCTCCCACCACAGCCCTGGTACCACAGGATTGGGAGATGGGTGCCACCCACGTTTCTAGATAATTGTCCTGCTTTCCTCTCTGAATCTCCTCAGTTATCAAGTGCATATCACCAAACCACACCATCCATATTAATTCAGGTACAACCAATTCACCCTCGGTCTACTCCACTTCATTTCTTGAATATTTGAGCTCTTATCTCATTGCCCATTCTCTCCACAACTCCTGAACATTGATAAGTTCAAAATCCATGGAGATAACCATTCCAACACAGCGGCCTCTAAGTCCCTTTATGTTACCTTCACCCTCCCAAGGCCACTCACTTCTGAGTCACCATATATGTCATTACATTACATCCTTAATCTCAAGGTCAGATGTCTTACTCTTTTCCCAAGGATTCATATCTTTCAACTCTCTGCCTCAAGTATCTGACCCTAACAATTCTTTAACCCCAGTGGGATATATAATTTATTGAACCCACCATCTGGGTGATCTTTGCTAGGTAAATTTGCCTCTTCAAATCTTACTTTTCACAGTCAAATGGTCTTTGACAAGGGACCAAAGGCAATATAATGGAGCAAAAGCTGGCTTTTCAACAAATGGTGCAATAGCACCTGGACATCCATGTGCTAACAAATGAATCTCGACACAGACCTTACACCATTCACAGAAATTAACTCAAAATGGAACATAGACCTAAATGTAAAAATAAAACTATAAACTCCTACCTGATAACGTAGGAGAAAACCTAGTATGGTGATGAATTTTAGATACAACACAAAGCATGATCCATAAAAGAACAGATTGATAATCTGGATGGACTTCATTAAAATTTAAAACTTTCTCTCTGTGAAAGACAATGTCAAGAGAATGACAGGATAAGCCACAGGCTGGGAGAAACTATTTGCAAAAATCACATCTGGTAAAGGACTGTTACCCCAAATAAACAAAGAACTCTCTTCTAGAGCCCACGAGCCACAACTACTGAGCCCATGTGCCAGAACTACTGAAGCCGCACACCTAGAGCCCGTGCTCTGCAACAAGAGAAGTCACCACAATGAGAAGACCGTGCACCCCAAAGAAGAGTAGCCCCTGCTCGCCACAACTAGGGAAAGCCCGCGCGCTGCAACAAATCAGCCAAAATTAATTAATTTGAAAAGTCTCCTATTTCTTTTTTTTTTGATTTGTATGTGTGTGTGTTTTATTCTATATTAGTCTCTTAAATCAAATAGAAAACAGAAAGTGGAGCTACAAACCTAAGTTACAATAGTACTAGCTTTTCTCATTGCCCGTCTATCTACTTTTACCAGAGGTCTTTATTTCTTCATAAGGCTTTGACTCCAACCTGAAGAACTCCCTGTGGCAGGCAGGTCTGGTGGTTAAGAACTCTCTCGACTCTTGATTAACTGGGAATGTCTTGGTTCCTCCCTCATTTTCAAAGGAAAGTTTTGCTAGATATAAGATTCTTGGTTGACGGCTTCTCTCCTTCAACACTTGAAGTACATTGAGCCATGCCATCTGGCCTCTGAGGCTCCTGATGAGAAATCTGCTCACGACCTTCCTGGCAGATCTTCTCTCAGCTTCATAGACTTTCATAACGTACCTTATCGTGTCTTATGCAACAGAACATTTTGTATAGTATCGTGAAGTCAGTTAAGTTGTAACATTATTTTGAGACCAGAATTTAAGGAAAAGGAATTGAATACTTCAAGTGTAGACATTATGAGGTCTTTATTTTCAAACTAGAAATAAAAAGGCCACTGAAGTATCCTATAGATTTTAATTTATCAAGGTGAATACAAATATCTAATAACACACGTACAGAAAAATTTCTTTGGGATCCCTTTTCCTAAGTGTAAAGGGGCCTTGAACTCAAAAAGTGAGAAAACCACTGTGGTTTATCCCCAGTGGTGATGGGTCCATTTCTTGCTCTGACCTCAGAGTGCCCCACTGTGATGTAATTCATAAGAACCCTAGAAAAGACCCCAGCTGGGCCCAGGTATTTTGTCCTTAGAGCCCAGGAAGCTGCTTTTGGTGACCTGACGGCCTTGGACCCACAGTGAGCTTGTTTTTTCCTTGTTTCTACCATTTTGTTGATATTTTTTCCTCTTTTCTCTACCCTTTTTTATTTTTCTTTGTTCTTTGCCTTTTTCTCATTTTTCTTTATTTTTCTCTCTTTATCATTTCTTTTAGTTTTAAATTTGTTCTTCCCAATTTTTTGGTGTTTCCTTTCCATTTCTTCTGCGTTCCTTTGTTCCTTTGTTCTCTTTCTCATTTTTATCTTAATTTTAGTTAGTACTGCAAGGTTAGTACAGCTAGCATAGTCAGTACTGTTGGTATAGTTGGCGTCGTTGGTGTAGTTAATACTCTATTAGCATAGGTAGTGTAGTTAGTACTAGTCAGCGCTGTTGGTACAGTTAGCACTGTTAGTTAGCATAGTTAGCATTGCTAGTTAGTGCTGTCAGTCAGTGTCATTAGCAGGTCACCATGATGGAGGGCCTCACAGCCAACTCCGCTGACAAGGAGGCTCCCATCGATGATTACGAGATCCTCCACACCACTGGTGACGGCACCTTCGCTAAAGTGAAGCTGGCCCGGCACATTCTGACCGGGACACAGGTGGCTGTCAAGGTCATTAAGAAAAGGCGTCAGAGCTTATCAACTTTCCAGGCACATTTCCGGGAAGTGCGCAGCATGAAGGCTCTGAATCACCCCAATATTGTAAAACTGCTGGGGGTGACTGACACGGAGGAGACACTGTTCCTCGTGATGGAGTACCTCAGTGGGGGGGACACATTCAGCTATTTAGTGAACCATGGCCGTATGACAGAGGCGGAGGCCTGAGGCCCGTTCCAGCAGCTGGTCTCCGCCCTGCAGCACTGCCACCAGAGGGGCATCGTGCACCGGGACCTGAAGCCACCGAATCTCCTCTTTGATTCTAACATGAATCTAAAACTGACAGACTTTGGCTTCAGCAGCAAGTATGATGACGCTGCCAAACTGGACACGACCTGCGGCACACTCCCGTATGCTGCCCCAGAACTCTTGCTGGGGCAGAGCTACAGCGGCCCTGCGTTGGACATGTGGAGCCTGGGAGCAGCGCTCTACACCATGGTAACCGCGTGCCGGCCCTTTGTGGGAAACGACTTCCACGAGCTGCGGAATCAAATCCTACAAGGGCAGTACCCCATCCCACCTCACCTGTCTTTGGAGATAAGGGGTCTATTACAAAAAATGATTGCCCTCAACCCCGGTGACAGAGGCACCTTACCTGACCTCATGAGGCACCCATGGGTGAACATGGGCCAGAAGGAGCCACTCCAGCCACCCTGTGAAGAGGACCTGGAGGTGACAATGGTGAGGACTCTGGGCACGACTCGCGATCAGATCAGGAACCCAGAAACAGGCAGTGTGAGCTCCATGAAACCAATGGTGGGGTCCTCCATCATAACTGTGAGGTCCGTCCCTTCCAGGGACCTCAGTGGCAGTGAGCGTGAGCCTTCTTCAAGCCCAGATGGCTCTACCAGGGAGAAAATCTGCAGCTGCAGGAAGACCAGCAGGCAGGGCAGAAGACCAGTGAGCCTGCCTGGCCCCCTCCCAGCCTGCAGTCGACGACTGCCACCCCCAGCCCAGCCCACCAGTGTGGCCCTGGGACATCCCCCTCCACCAGCAGCAGGATTGGAGCCCCAGAGGGAACCAGCTGCCCCCCGGGGGTGTCCAACACTGGAAGGTCCTCCCACGCTGGGCAGCCTGAGAGTATGTCCTCATCCACTCCCTCTGGCCACAGCCAGAAAAAGCAAGTGGTGGCTGGGAGAATCAGGAAGTTTATATTAAAACACCTTTGTTGCAAGCTGCCCTGCAAGAGGCATCATAATAAAGTGAGCCCATCTGAACCCCATGGATGACCGAGGCAGGAAGGACAGGCCGCTGCGCTCCCTGGGACCCCGGTCCAGTGGAAGATGAGTGTGTTCTCTGCGCGGCCTTCAGAAGCATTATATCCAAGACCCTGGCCAGCTCAGAGGATGGTCCGGAGCAGCCCAGGCGACCGAAAGAGAGGCCACCGTGGCTGCAGGTCCGCCCCTCAATCCCCACCTGGGTGAAACTTCAGAGACTGGACTGTCATTCCTGGGGCACGTCTCCCCTCCCCCACTCTTCTGTCTTCCGTGTTGGTGGGGGAGGGGGATAGTTCTTGTTCGAAGAACTCCTTGGTTCTTCCAATTCTAGTTAATAAACTTGATGCTCCAGAAAGATGTATCACGCTGTGCTTTGCACCGTCCCTGGAGAGAACTGGGGCTGTGCGTTTTCCAGTTAGACAAGTGTGTAGCCATGTAGTGCCCGGAGTTAATCAGAACAACTAAAGGGGAAAATGACCTGAGAGAATTAGCACAGTGACTCCCAGCAGCAACAACTGCTGCACTGCAGGGCAGAAATGCAGGAAGTGTAAAACACCTTCCTGCACTAACATTACCGAACATTTTCAGGAGGGCCGAGGGGAACTTTTGGTCCCTGCAGCCTGTGTTAATTACAACAGAGAGGCCCGTGAAAGGATAAGAAGGTCCCATGAACCAGCCTGTGCGTGGTGTGGTAAGGTCCCTGGGCAGCTGAGTTTCATGACGGTCACGCAGCAGTTGGGCTCTCCTCTTCCCCTGTGCGGAGGGGCCCTGATGCATGGGTTCATTTTATTTTTGTGATGTACACCGTTTTAAAAGTCTTTATTGAATTTGTTACAATATTCCTACTGTTTTATGTTTTGGTTTTTTTGGCCGCGAGGCACGTGGGATCTTGGTCCCCGACGAGGGGTCCAACCCGCACCCCCTGCACTGGAAGCGAAGTCTTCACCACCTGACCGCCAGGGAAGTCTCTTTTTTAATTTCATTGTTTTGATGCATGGGTTGGACCACGGGGACTGGACGATTATACTAGATGATCACACTCTCAAAACACTAGATTTGTCAGCGTTACCTGGTTCCCTGGTTCGATAAGCCCTTGAACACACGGGTGACTGGAGCAGGGTCTTCTTCCCAGAGGCCTCTCTCTGGGAGCACATGCTCTCGGAGGCATCACCTGCACAGTCCCATTGGCTCTCGTCCGCTTACAGGTCACTTGCCGACTGCGGAATCCTTCATTCACCGCAAGACACAGAGCACTCTGACCACGTGCCCGTGAACCACCTAAGAACAAATACTCGAGGGGCAGTCCCAGATGTTACAGGGCTGGACGCAGCCATCGGCTCCTGGAGGTGCTCACAGAAGGCCTCACTCACTTCCTGCCCGTTGGCCATTACGCACTGGGGTCTCTGAACTGGGCTCCCAAGTGGCCGCGAGTGGCACAACAATGTGTCCAGCCACCAAGCTCCCAGAAAGTCTCCAAAGCCCCACCCATCCATTGCACTTGTAAATATCACATTTCCCTGGTCTGGAGAGAAGTAAAGGTGAGAATCATCCGTGCCCTCCAAGCCAGTGCTCCAGTCATACACTTGCTCTCCTTGCTCAGAATTTGGATTCACTTGGGATTCAGTCTCTCTCTCTGCTCTTTCTTCTAGCACTTTAGAAGTAAAAAGAGTTCCTGTGAGTGCATTAATCTTTTGCATAATGTAGTGGAATGGCACTGGATTTCACAGTGATCCCTCGGACCTGTTCATCCTCTCTGCTGTCCATGTACCTTAACTTGCGTGCCAGGCGGCTGGAGGTGATGCCATTGTAGATATAAGACAGTCAGCCAGAGCAGCTTTTCCATGGTCAACATGAGCCACAACACAGATATTCCTGATGCTAGCCGTGTTTTTCTGGAGTTGCATCATCTTATCCGAACTATTGAGCACCATGGTCACTTATTTCCTGTGACGGCTGCCACCGCCCAGCCAGCCCAGCTCAAATCACAGCACCGACCACCCAGTCTCCTATTTCTAAAAAAAAAAAATAAAGGCCAAAATCCTAAGCAGACACTCACCAGAGAAGATCTACAGATGTCAATGAAGCATATAAAAACAATGCTCCACTTCATGTGTCATCAGGGAAATGCAAAGTCAAACAAGACACCACTATACATCTGTGAGAACGGCCAAACCCAGAGCACTGACAGTGAAACCGGAGGTTCAATTCAGGTCACCTGCCTTCATTAATCAAGATCATTTTAAGAGTTGCAGGTCCTCCAAGTGGCACGTGGCCTAAAGAGTAAGATGTTTGCCTGAGCTGTTTTCTAGAAACTTGGAGTCAGTTAATTAATTCTAGTTGGCCCTGAGCTGGTTAAGACTGGATGGGACCACTGCCCCGCTAGCCAGGCATGCACTAGTGTCTGCTTGTAACCTCTTCCGTGTGCAGAGGCCTGTGGCTTAGTTACACCTGCGCAGAAAGACCATCCCTGCACCTTCTGCCTACCGCCTTTCCCCACACTCCCCAGGCCTCACGCCGCCCTGCCGCTTTATTCGCCATTCCATAATCCCAATCCCCTCACCTTCAGGGAGGCAGATCTTGTTCTCCCATCTCCTCGCTCAGCTGCCTTACGAATAAACCTTCTCTTTGCTGCAGACCTCGGGGTCTCACTGTTTTGACTTGCTGTGCATCTGGCAAAAGAAACCACCTGGTTCAGTAACACCACCACCAAATGCTGTGCAGCAACAGGAATGCTTGTTCACTGCTGGTGGGAATGCAAATGGTGCGGCCACTCTGGAAGAAGCTTGGCCGTTTCTTAAAAAACTAAGCATATCCTTATCCTAGGATCCAGCAACCGTGCTCCCTGTTTATTACCCAAAGGTGTTAAAAACTGATGGTCACACAAAACATGCACACGTGTTTACAGCAGCTATATTCGTAACCGCCAAAAGTTGGAAGCAACCAAGATGTCCCTCAGTAGGTGAATGGGTAAATGAACTGTGGTCCATCTAGGCAATGGAATATTATTCAATGTTAAACAGAGATGAGCTATCAAGCCATGAAGTGACATGGAGAAAACTTCAATGCATCTCACTCGGTGAAAGAAGCCCATCTGAAAAGGCTACACACTGTATGATTCCAATTATATAACATCCTGGAAAAATCAAAAATTATGGAGACAGTAGAAAGATCAGCAGTTGCCAGGGGTTGGAGGTGGGGGGAAGGATAAATACGTGGAACTCGGGATTTTTAGGTCGATGAAGATGCTCTGTATCCATGTCCACACCATGATGGATATGTGTCATTATACATTTGTCCAGACCTGTAGAATGTACACCGCCAAACGTGAACCCCAATTTAAACTGTGGGATTTGGGTGATGACGTGTCAGCGTAGGTTCGTCAGTTATAAGAAATGTACCCCTCTAGCGGGGGATGGCGACAATAGGGGAAGCTGTGCATGTCTGGGTGCAGGAGATGGGAACTTTCTGTACCTTCCTTAATTTTGCTGTGAACCCTGAATTGCTCTTAAAAAAAATAGTCTTAGTAAAAAAGCCAAACAGTTACCTTTCTTCTCAGTTGATAATTATACTATCTTATTGGGCTGTGGTAAACACTTAATACGAGGTAAGTCAGTTGCCTAGAATAAGAGGATTTCAGGGTATTCACTATTAGCAAGAGCAGCAGCAAGAGTGTACGTCCTGTTCTTGGTATAATACGGTTATTTGTAATACAGTCCTTGTTATTTGCCTGTGGCTTTTATTAGATTTACTGCCCCTACCAGCAGGACCAACCTTCTCTCTTTCTGCAGCTCTATAGAGCACCCGAGGCAGCACACTTACTCCACGCAGAGCTTTAATAAGATTTTGACCCTGAGGATATTTTTTCAGAGTTAAAATTGTTATAGAAAAGCACAGACTAACAAATGGGCAAGAATGACGTTTCTCTTCCGGCTAGAGCAACTGCTGTGTCCTATTTCAAACATTGGGAGGTTTTTGCGAAACTTCTGGGAACAACTAAATATCTACAGTCTCCCCTTTTATCCCATCTACAGAAGCAGTCATTTCAGGAACTTCAGAATAAACAACAGGGCAAATATAGCTCTGCCTCAAGTGTTTGGTTCTGTTGTCTGGATGTTCAAAAGCTCTAGCTCTTTAAAATTAATATCAAGTAAATTCCAACACTTGCAGCAAATGGAACTATACCCACATCACTTTAGTGAGAAATTCTGCTGTAAAATTTCTAGATGAGCAGAAAATGTTGCCAGTGGGGAAGAAACCCTGCCCGCTGCTGTTTTTCATATCCCCCAATACTCCACAAAGAGGGGTGATGAAAAGCCTGTGGGAAAGGATGCGTCAAAAGCACTGTTACATTTGACAAGGTTCTAAAACTGGTGTCGAGCACACCTTTCACCCCACAGGGCTCTCTCAGTGAGTTCTAGCAGCTGTGATGTGCCTACATTACCATCACAGGAGGCTAATTTTTAAAATCTAATTAAATATTAAGAAGGCAATATACATCTTTTCAAGTGATTTGATGCCCTAATAAGACACTGTTGATCACATAGACCAGGAGAATGCTATCGCTGGCTCTCAGAGTACCTTAAGTGGCACTGAAATGGTGAGTATATCAGACTACAGACATGAAGTGTTTTCTATGAACTGATTGTTGGCCCTTCTGGTAATCAGAAAATCTTTGAAACACGATTTCCATCATAATGTAATGTGTATACATTTGTTCAAACCACCTATTGCATCTTTAATGACTTTTTCATCCCTCAACAAAGAGCTTCAGATAGGAACTCCTCCGTGTGCTGTTCTAGAAAAGCCCAAACTGTCAGATTCCAGATTCCCTGACTGAGACGGAGTAACTAGAGCTTAGTCTTTCTATCAGAAGGAAATAATTATAATGGACTCCCTTTGTTTCTAGAAAACATCCTATTATCACCACAATAAACATATGATTATTTGATTGTTACCTCTGCAAAAAAGTGCTCTGTTCAGCTCCCAAACGTCATATGCCTTAATGCCCTGCTATACTTGCAGCTACACTTTCCAAAGCTATCTGTCGACTCTACCATCACGCCTGCTTTCGGGCTACAGTAAGAGCTGGAGCAAACGTGGGCTGTGGTCCTTCTTCTCCAAACCCTGCCTGTTCCCCTCTGCTGGTCCTTACCCACCGCCTTCAACCTGTACACCCGCTGCCTCTCCCCCCTTCACCGTCTGCAGACTGTCCCCAGTGACCCCCATTTCTAAAACGATCCCTAATAACTACTATGTCTTCAAAATGGATTGAGAAGCCAGAATTCTCAGGTTATTGTCAGTTCAGGCAAATTACATAATCTTGGAAGGCTTGCTTGAAGTCTCTGAAAGAGAGTCCCAAATGTTTAACTTTTGTGTTGGAGGTGAAGTCATTTTTGGTTTTTAAATTATCTTTCCTATATTTTCCTTCCCTTATGCATGCGTACACACATACACTACCGAAAACCATGCTGAGAAAATAAAATATAAGCTCCTTCAGGGAAGAAACCTAGAGCCTGGGACCAGCTGATATAAATGATAAATAAATATTCTCTACTTTGGAATAGCGACTTGTTACCTGATAACAGACTTTCCGGTAACAGCTACAGTGCCAAGGGCTGTATCACCTGATATGAATCTTCTCCAGCTGTATCCAGCCTCCCCAGCAAACACTCCATTTCTCTGGCTGGACCTTCCTGATGTCTGAAGGCTGAATATTTGACACACCCACTATCTTGTTCTTCCTTTTTAGCTGATAGCCTTGAACACTCAGCACCTACCCCATTAGAGTAGATATTTCTCATTTTAAGATTTCTCTATGTATCTCCTTTCCAAGAATCTTAAACTTTCAATCCTACTACGGTCCTGACATAACCATGATAAAAAGGTTATTCTCAGGAGCTAAGAAACAGAGAAGATTCCAACTTAACTGAACATTTTAGAACTTAGATAATCTCAGGTTAACTTGAATTTGTTCAGCATGTAATTTGGGGGGAGGTCTATAATTCAAAGAAGTTGTATTACGATTTCAAGGCTGAATTCTAAAAGGGTTGCATTTGGAAGAATTAGCCATTTTAGCCACATGGAAAAGTTTCATGATTCTTACAAGTGTGACATACATTAAACAAAAAGTAACTGTATCTGGGTCATGCTCTTCAGATGTTCTATATTTGTACTTTTTGAATAGGACAGATTTGATTTAAGTACAATCATTTCAATTATAAATTAGGCATATTTTATTTAATTCATTACACAGTAAGAAGACAGTTTAAAAGCTTATGTAGAATAAAAACCTTGTTATCCTACTGACTGTTGAATATTCTACATAAACTTTATGTTCATTACTAATTGGAGATTTTAGGTTCATTTATTTAAAATCGTAATACAATTTTCAACCATTGTATGCTTACCTTCTTCTATTTAAAAGAGTTAAACAGGTATTTCTGAAATCACTGCCGACTAGACCATCTCTAATTCACAGGAAAATCTTGAGATAAGCTGCATCCATTTCCAAGGCTGAAGTAAAACTTCGAGAAGCAGACCCAGAAATGAGTAAACCTCAGTGTCCCGAGCTGAAATGCCCTCATTACTTGTCTGCTCATCAAGGCTGCTGACACTGAATACAGAATGATTGCACTGCCTGCAAAGAGCTTACCTTGTGGAGATCCCACTATGACTGTGAATCAAACAGTCCTACACCCCATTCTGGATGGAGGAACAGTTAATGCATATTCTGGATAGTTTTAAATTTTAAAAAATGTATGTGTGTATGTATACACGTTTAAACTCATTCTGAATCTCCCAGTGCTGGTTTTTTTGGCTTGGTGTTAACAGATGCATACGACTCCAATGTTGTATTTCACATTGCTTAAGGAAAGCAAATTAGAACCTGTTCTGCTATAAAAGCAAAAACATTGTTTCTATTATGCTTCACATAATTTGTTTCTGTATTTTAAGCGATGTCATTAATAAAAATTTTATGTTTCATATTTCAGAGCACATATGTTAAGTATACTGAACAATGCTTCTTAGGTGCCTCGTGGTGATACTACTTTAATAAAGTTACAATCATCCATTTGAGGAGGTAGGTACGTCTAATACTACAGATGAAGAAACTAGGGCATAATGAACATTACTGTACTTTGATTTTGAACCAACAAGTGAAAAAAATTAAATAATCCTAAATGACAAGACTATTACGATTTTCAATTTCATTCACCAAATATTTATTGAGTGCCCATTAGGGACACTGACTCACATAATTAATGATCTATTTGAACTACCTACTGAATCTTAATCAAACTTAATATGCTCCTTTAATGAGTCTTCTCTAAACCTTTTATCTAAAGCTTAATGGCTTGAACTTCTGAAATAGAATATGACTACCCCAGTATTGAGTTAACTTCAATCTGAAGTTTCTTTTGCAAATATTTTCAAGGATATATAGCTGAGATATCATAGACAAAGAGGAAATAAAGTATTTAAAGGAGGAATTTCTGGTGAAAATAGGGGTAAGGACAGTTCTGCTATGTAAATGATGTCCAGTCGAAATCCCTGAAGAGTTAATTTTTGATTGCCACAGATTCAGGCAACCTGTATTGTTGCTTTACTTGTGAGCATCTTCTGATGGTGATTGTGAGGTGTGAGAAGGCTAAGGTGACTTTCAGACTCCTAAGGTAATTGTTTGGGTGGGAAAATCCCCCATTTACCAATGCTTCCTTTCCCATCTGATCTCTGGAAGAGAAACTGGATAACAGCACGACTGAAGGCATTTCTTCTGCTGACAATGCATCCCAGCCATATAATCAGCTGAACCTGTTACCATCCAAACTTTATCATTGGCTCTCCCAACCTGCGAGGAAAGCTCAAAAATCGTTTTCATACTTTTCCCTGTTAACGTACGTGGCTTAATCATTCGTATTAACTCCATGCATCTCAGACAGATAAAAAATATGGATACTAAATCTCTGTGGTATTTTGTGGAAAGCCTAAGATTTATCCAATGGATACATGAAGTAATGTCACTATACTTTACCTCTGAAATTTAGTAGAACAAAGGATAGTTTATTTAGTACAAAACTGTTAGCAGATGTGTAGTAATAGTTTTTTTTTTCCATCTTCCACAGGAGGAAATTCTTGCTGACCACTGGCTTATACTCATCTTCTCCACCAACCTCTACCCACAGAGAATTAAGCATCTCTCCTGGGCCTTAATGTATAACTGGGGAAATAAAGGGGGTATTGAGGGAGAACCTGAGATGTATCTGGGCTCATTAGGATTTACCTTGGAGAGGCTAGAATATTGCTCTGGTTCAAAGTAACAGAAAGAAAAGAGGAGAATGGAGATGAGGAGATAAAGAAGAGAGAAGAGAAAGCTTGTTATGTATCTGGCTAGATTCCAAATAACATGTTTCTTCTTTTATCAGCAATAAACCAGGTTTGCATTTTGTTTTGCACCTCAAGCTATGGACAGGAAGCTTAACTTTCTGTTGATGCCTCTCCAGGTCCTGACAACTAAAAAAATACCGCTCACCATCTGATTCTACCAGAATGAAGTAAGTCACTAGCCACTGTAGTTGCTGATCTTTAACACACCTTGAAAGTTCAGGGTGAAGATGAGGAATGAGGCCCTCTGTGCTCCGGAAAAGACTGGCAGAACAGGCCTTCAGATAGACAGGTAATTTCAGGAGAAGATTTTATGAACCCAATTTCTTCCATCTTCTTATAACTTAAGAAGCACTAAAGTTGTTAACAGAGACATCTGCTCCTCGAGGCTAGAAGCAACCTTCTCCTGAGCTGTGTGTTTGATCGCATGTACCCCCTTCACCAGAACCACATATGTACTGACCTCCCCCTACTCTTCAGAACAGCTTCTCAGAGCTACCTGAGAGATTGCTTCCCAGGCTATGGTCCTCAGTAAGCACCAAATAAAACTGAACTCACAGCTCTCACGTTGCGTGTGTTGGTTTAGCCAACAGAGTCCTCATTGAGAACACTGGTATTTGACAAAGACTATTTAAGGAACACACTATCTCTTGTATTTTAGAGATCAGGTATCTAAGGCTTGACTTTGATATCAAGTTAAACACACACACACAGACACACACCAAGTTATGAACATACTTTTATTCAGTATTAATTTAATCATTTGCTTTGGTTTTCCTTGAAAATCAATAGATAGAATAGTTTTATGAACATTTTTTGCATCTTTTACCACTCCATTGTTCAGATATTATCATCTACTGTCTTTAACTCTTGTTTTTGAATCCATGTGATACATTTCTTTATAGAATGCCAGAAACAATGGAGTTTCTTCAATAACATATGTATTTTATCTGGTCTGATAGTAAGAATTACACAGCAGTCCTTTTTCCATACTTGCCTTGTTTTTGGAAGCTCACAGCTAAATTTTATGCTTAATCATATGAATTATTTTTTTCTTGTACATTTGCATTTCTTATTTATATGACTTTTTAATTTTATATTTCTATTGTAAGATCTTTGTTTTATACCTTTCTTAACAAAATAAACTGTAAATGAAAGGAATACACTTTACATGTCAGTAAAAGCTGGTTGGCTTAGTGTGTGTGTTTGTGTCATTTTGTTTAGTTGTTTTAAGAAAAAATAGGGTGTATACAGGAGAATGAGTTGTAAGAGCAGTAATAGCTTACAATATAAAACTCAGTAATGCTTTGAATGAACACGTATAGGTTAGGAGATGTATAGGTTACCTTATTTGTCCGGCAATGTTCCCATCCAAACAAAGCACCCAGATCATAACTGAATAAAACATTTCATTCTAAACCCATCAGGTACAATTTGTCTAGAGATCTGAGATCAGAACATTCTGCAATAACTTTAACTTCTAGACTGAATTTTTAATCAAATAAGATAATAATGGTGTATAAGGGAGAACAAAGGTTAGATGAGTTGACAGGCTGGAATGAACTGGAGCTGTAATTTCTTATTTGATCTGGTCAGTCTGCCCTGACCGTTTTGGTTCATTTCTACTATTTAGAAATTAAATCAAACTGAACTATGCCACTTACTAAGAAATTCTTACTCCTAAATAATTTCACCAAGGTTTATTAATTCAGGACAATACATGTTGAAGATCATGCAAGAGCTCTCAGCACCTGGCTCACCCATTATATTCCAACATCGATGCAAGTGAGGTACCTAGAGAATAAAACAAGGGACCTGGAGATTGGTGTTGGAATACATCTGTTGCATCCCACGACTCAAGCTGGCTACACAACACACTTCTCCAAATGCTACTCAATTCTCAAATTCCCCAGACACTTCTCCAAATGCTGCTACAAGCCGATGTCTACACGTGGCACGCATATGAGAAGACACACAGTGTCGATGAATTCAGCAATATGGCTCAGTAATCAAGAGGAAGAAGATCAAAACTCAGCCTACATCGAACCCAAACAAAAGATTTTAATCAGCTAATAATATGAAAGTCTGCAACCGTCTTCTGCACATACCAAAATGAAAATTCACCTTGACATAGTTAATGGGTTTCAGTCAACAATATTAACCATGTACCCATGACATTCAAAATGTTTGTAGCATGCGTTAATTAAAGATGTTCTATTGACACCATCAGAGAGAGAGAAAGAGAGTGGGAGAAAGAGATAGAAAGAGTAAGAGACCAAAAATATACTATACTAATTCATATTTTCAGTCCTAGATACTTACAAGCTAGGAGTGATATCATTCACAATAGCAAGATAAATCCAGAAACCAGGGATGAGGCTGAAGCACGCTCCTTCCTGGACCACAGAGACTGGAAAAAACCGCATTCTAAGGGTAAGAGGAGCAGCTAAACTCCAACTACATCACTCCTCCCAGGCTGGCATAGTGACACTCCAAGGGGAACCAGCTGGCCTATGGTTTCTCCAGTAAGAAAAAAAAAAAAAGAACCCAAGGTGAACATCCAGCTTCCCCAGCATCGAGGGGCACTTCCTAGGAGGCCTACTTGGGTCTTGCCTCACAGGGATCTCTGAGGAAATTCGTGGGGCTTGATCACCTAGGATCAGATAGAAACGGAGAGGTGGGGCAGGCTTAAGGCAACCAGTGCTCAGGTGTTGTCAGACCACATTCCTCCCTGAAGCTGCACCTGAGCGGACACCCCAGCCAGCAGCTCTGCCCATCTACACAGCAGAGCCAATCTGGCCAGGGAGCTCAGTGGGCAGTTCTGCTTGATTCATGTCCAGTCAACGGGGCTACACTGGCCATGGAGACTGCTCTACAGTCCCACCAGGTCAGGGAAGCAAATTCAAAGCCTTGCCTATTGCTAAGTATAGCTTCCAGTCCAGCCTGACCAGAGAGCCTGCCCAGAGAACCTGAGCAGCTACATAGCCCATCCTACACGTATTTGAAGCAGCACCAAAGCAGAAATCCCAGCCAACAACTCTGCTCGTTTGCAGAGCAGAGCCAGTGGCTCTGACTGGAGCTTGGTGGCAAGTCTAACACCCTGCAGGACATGGAAGCAAATTTGCAGCCTTGTCCAACAGCTGAATATAGACTCCAGTTCCATGCAACCAGGTAGCCTGACCAGAGAATCCTGACAGCTTCAGAGCCCATCTTACAGCTGCACTTGAGCAAGGAATTGAGCCAGCAGCCCACCCAGCTGTTAAGTACAGCTGCTGGCCCTGCATAACCATGGAGCCTGAAAGTGACCCTGGACAGCCTCAGCACCCAGTATGTTGTACAAACCAGCCGTGAGGCCCAGACTACACCCCTGCCTTGCAGGACAACCCAGCCAACAACCTTGCCTGATTGCTGAATGCAGCCTGTGACCTTGCCTAGGCAGGGGGCTCAGCCAGTGACTCCATCCAATCGTGGAGCACACTGACAAGGAGCTCTGGACCCTTGTCCAACTGAGGAGATACACAAAAGATTATGATAAAGGAGTCAAAGCATACTGCTACAAGTGGTAATCACATCAAAGAGTGCAAGAGAGGAAGCAAGGAACACGAATCTACAAAACAGCCAGAAAAAAAAATGAACAAAATGACAATAATAAGTCCTTACCTATCAGCAATTACTTTAAATGTAAGTGGATTAAATTCTCCAATCAAAAGACAGAATGGCTGAATAAATCAAAAACAAGATCCTACCATATGCTGCCTACAAGAGACTTACTTCAGCCTGAAGAACACACATAGACTGAGAGTGAAGAGATGCAAAAAATTATTTCAAGCAAATGATAACCAAAAGAAAGCTATATATATATATCTCAGGCAAAAGACACTTTAAATTAAAAATGGTCAAAACAGGCAGTCATTATACATTCATTATATATATTAATGAAGAAGATATGACAATTGAAAACCTTCATGTGCCTAACATCAGAGCATGTACATATGTAAAACAAATACTAACAGGGCTAAAAGGAGAAATAAACAGCAGTACAACAATAATTGGAGACTACAGTACCCCGCTCTCAACAATGGATAGATCATCTAGACAGGGACTCAATACAGAAAGAGCAAACCTGAACAACACCATAGATAAATGGACCTAAAAGACATATATGGAGCATTCCATCCAACAGGAACAAAATACATATTCTTCTCAACAACGCATGGAACATTTTTTAGGATATGTTGCATGTTAGGCCACGAAAGAAGTCTCAACAAATTCAAGAGAATAGAAATTATATCAAGTGTCTTTTCTGATCACGATGGAATAAAACTAGAAATAAATAACAGGGGGAAAGCTGCCAAATCCACAAATAAAGGGAAATTAAACAATATACTCCTGAACAACCAAAACGTCAAAGAAGAAATTGAAAGGGGAAATTCAAAATAACTTGAAACAATGAAAATGGAAACACAATATACCAAAACTTATGAGATGCCACAGAAATACAAAGGATTATAAGAGACTACTATGAACAACTATATGCCAACAAATTGGAAAACCTAGAAGAAATGGGTAGGTTCCTCGAAACGTGAAACCCATTAAAGCGGAATCATGAAGAAACAGAAACTCCGAACAGACCAACAATGAGCAAGGAGATTGAATCAATCATCAAAACCTCCCAACAAAGGAAAGCTCAGGACCGAATGGTTTCACAGGTAAACTCTACCAAACATTTAAAGAAGAATTAACACCAAATCTTCTCAAACTCATCCAAAAATTGAAGAGGAAGGAACACTTTCAAACTCATTTGATGAGGTCAAAATTACCCTGATACCAAAGCTAGATAAGGACATTACAAGAAAACTATAGACCAGTATCCCTCGTGAATATAAATGCAAAATTTCTCAAAAAGACACTAGCAAACCAAATTCAACAGAGCATTTAAATGATTATGTACGATGATTAAGTGGAATTTGTCCCTGGGATGCAAGGTTGGTTCAACACACACAAGTCAATGAGCGTGATAATTAACAGAATGAAAGGTAAAAAACACATGATCATCTTCATAGATGCAGAAAAAGCACTGACAAAATTCAGCATTCTTTCGTGATAAAAACTCTCAACAAATTGGGTATAGAAGAGAAGTACCTCAACATATTAAAGGCCATATATGACAAGCCTACAAATTATATGCAATGGTAAAAGGGTGAAAGCTTTTCCTCTAAGATCAAGAACAAGAAAAGGGTGCCCAGTCTCACCACTCTCACCAAGATAACACTCGAAGTCCTAGCCAGAGCAGTAAGGTAAGAAATAAGAAGGGGGAGAACATGATTAAAAGAAATCACTTCCAGTTACCAAGTTTATTGATTCTATTAGCTTCTTCACCTGAGGTGAAAAAGCCCATTTCTTTAAAAGGTTTCAACTTCTGTAAATGGTTGACATGCTGATGAAATGGTCGCTATAGGCACAATGTATCTTTTCTGCAGGCTCTGAACAGAGGTAACATCACTGGGTCAAATTGAAAGGACAGTTGTAAATAGATGACTATGGGGTGTGTTCATGTATCTCTGGGAGTATGAACAGGCCAGGCATACCATAGACAAAATCCTGCCCTACACAGAGCAAGTGTTCCTAGAATTCATAACTGATCAATACTTTTACATTTTAAATAGATTTCACAGTTTTCTTAGCCAGTAGCAAATATAATACATGGTCACTGTAGAAAATTAGGAAAATATAAAAGAAAAAAATGTAAAAGCCACAATCTAGGGATAACTAATA